>NC_059503.1:10606060-10909090 GCF_914767665.1 Harmonia axyridis
CGAATTCTTCACCAACTAATCCAATCATTTGAGATCATTCTCAGTTCAAAATTTCAGGCATTGGAAAAAATAATTTCCTATTATTGGAACAAGTGCGTAAGAAATTTTAAAGGTCCATGAAAGTAATCAATAACGTATAATTAAGTATCTTTTGGGGACATTTCACATCTCCCATACTTCGTAGAATCAGTGCACTCGAAACTGCAACTAACAAGGATATAAAGATGACAATTTACGACGTGCTTTCAACTTATGAGTCTTGGACCATCTCAATTTTTATGAACACCATCAGACATAATATGAACTTACCATAAGTACATTTTTAGTCGACATGACCTTTAACAGGCATAAACGGATAATGTTGGTACAGTCACATTTTTAATAGACGGTTAAGGTGCGTCAAATGTAGAACATCCTTGAGACATCAAAAAACAAATCATCTCCCGGAGCAGCTAAAATGGAGATGATGCGTGATAATCATCTCAAAGCCGTTTCAAGATTCCTCCAACACCAGTGTCGGCTGGAGATCACAATCGACGCAAATCGTTGCTGTTTTCACACAACGATCTAATATTTCATCACGAGCAATTTTGGTTTATTATTCATGAAGAAAGTCCACGAAATTTGCGATCTACCTTGGAATTTTTGAGTTTACGTTTTCTGTGGTGTAGAAGATGATATTTGATGGGGAATATGTGGATTTTTTGGGAATTTTCTGCATAATAATTATTCACAAATAATACTAATCTTCCAATTGTTTCAAGAGTGCAGGAAGTTTTTTAATTATTTTTGGGATGAAAACAACTTCAATTGATTAAAAATTCGTGTTAACAAAATGCATTTCAAAATAAAATTGAGTGGATGAATCTTTTATTGAAGAATTATATAATTTTCCGAAGAAACATTAATTTTTTATGAATTTTCACATAAAATTGTTATACAAAAAGTCTTATCGAAGGCTGCAAATGCGTTCTAGAAATGAGGACCGAAAAACGTATTTTGAATTCTTGCATGTGGTAGAAAAGGACGGCAAATTTGAGGAACATCCTGAAAAGTGGTGGAATCTCAAAAACGCTAAAGATAGCTAGATTTCAGATGGATTTTAAAACTTATTCTTTCTGAACAACTTCGTGATTTTTTTTCTGTCGGCCTTAACATCTTTAATTTTCATCAGATTTCAATGGAATTTGGTGTAGGTATCCGGTGTGGATCCTATGTGGTCCCATTTAATTAAGCATTTCCAGCTATGTGGTTCACGTTAAATATGCGCAAATCTTAATATTTCTGCATCTAGTGGCATGATTCTAATGAAATTTCATTTGAAGATTTGGATTGAGCCATAAGGCTAACATAGAAGCAAAAAGAACGAGGAACTATTGTGCCAAACCAATTGGCAGAGTTTTATTTACCGAAAATGTAAATATATCAGACAAGGAGCTGAGAAATATGTAAATGAATGAATTTTTGAATAATATCAAAACGCATTGTATCATATTTTCGAACCTTTTCAGGTAATGGGAATTGATTTGATCCCAACTTTGGAATTACCTAGAAATATTTCATTGAAAAGGATAAGCTTTTTTTCTTTCTATGTAGCATTGTTACTTTTTTTCTAAATCTTCGACGGAATAAAATTTTTGATAGGTACCTGATTTTTTTGGCTGAATCATCACGATCTCTAGTATGTATAATCTTATTCTTCTTGAATGTAAGACGTAACATCCTCGTAGTGCATGCATATTCATCTTTCTGGAATGAGCACATTTCTTAATGAATGCCACTTTTCCAATCAAACCATCATTGTCCATTAAATTACATAAAAATCAAGTACCATGTAACATGTCCGGAGACCTTCCTATTAATTAACATTCTGCCATGCAAAAGGTTGAAAAACCAGGAAAAGAATGCAAGCAATATAAATTTTGCAATATGACCAATCGAAATAACATTAGGGTATTTCATTTCTTAATTTCTTTCTCCTGTTATTCGATGAGATAACGAGTATCTATGTGTGTGATATTTGCTGGTCACAAAAGGAGCATCTAATTTCTTCGCATACATCTCTGCTAGATGGTCCGTCACTGGTTCTCCTTTCTCCTATCGGGTTCCATCGGTGCCCACTTGATACTCTTTGCATAATACTTTTAATTTATTTTCATCTTGCACGCGGTAATTAGATTACGTGGTGTACACACCGTACATTTTTTATATTCAGGGTCTTGCTGCGGTTTGAAGAAAGTAAATTGTCGCTTTAAGGACTGAATCTATATCGAAATAGTGGGTGTTTGCGAAATTTGCGGTGTAAGGTTGGTCTGAACTATGACTGAGAGCGTGATTCATAAAGTTTGGGATCTTCTGGAACCCCTGAGGAACTTATAAGGTCAAAGGTTTAAAAAGGTTGAGTTTGGACGTTTTTAATTAGATCTTCATAAAAGCTTCCGAATTTATTACTCAATATAGAAGCTGTTATAATTTAAATAAAGCGTTATCAGCTAGATACGCCATAACCATAATTCGAAATAACGTTTATCAAACAGTGAAAATTATAACGGGTGTTTTTTTACCTGCATGAGGAGTTCGAAGGTTGTTGTCTATGATTTGACAGTTATGAATGTCAAACTTTGTTCATATTCCTGTTCAGTTGTTAGGTGCGGTTTGGCAATTTATCATGAATCGTTCAAAGTCAGAATAACGCTTACAAATTGTGGAAATTTATTTTGAGATTTTCAAGATTTCATTGTGATCATCGTCCATTTCACGGTCAACATGATCAGCCTAGAGAGTGAGCAATTCGTGCAGTTATTGATCGTTTTCGGACAAATTTTACTCTTTTCATTCCAAAACCATCTACAAAACAAAGAAATGTGCCTATTGAAAAGAATATTGCTGTAGTGCAAAGTCTTGAAGAAGACGTTGAAATGTCGATATGTCGCCATTCTGAATTTGTTGGCCTTTGTCCTCCCACTATGCGGAAATTTTCACGTAAGGATCTTGTTTTGGACCGGAAACTGCAGGAAATGGGAACAATTACCGAAGAATGTTTTTCTACTTCTACCCTCCAGAAAATGACGAAAATTGTAAAACTATGCAACTGTCTATTTAGGCACTGTTCAATTTAAAACTGTGAAATTTACTTCACCGTAAACAGAAAGCACGATCAACAACCAATACGGTAGCATCTGTAAAGTAAATCGCACGGCGATTAACCAATAAGATGAAACCTTTAATAGTTGTCAAGGAAACGAATGGCAAACAGCTCGCGTAGCCGATAACTTTTTGACGTTTCGTAATTGTATCGCGATTTGATATCAGTTTTTGGATTTGCCTAAGTTTTCAAGTTTTATTGTACACGAATCGAGTTTTAAGACAATTACGCACTCCTAGAATATAATTTTTTCTAGTCGTGCGTAATATGCTTCTTACAAACCTTGTTATTTAATACACTATTTCACTGGTTAGGTCCGAGATTTGTTGAGTGAAGGTTATGAGGCATCCAAGGGCATAATTCATTCATGACTGAACGAGCGCCGACTCCCTCATTTTGTTCTCAATATTATAGGTATAAATAAGCAAGTCCTTTGATACACATGAAATGGTATAGAGAAGAGTCTCATTTCTCTTCAAACTACGGCAAAGTTCTAGAAACTCATATGAAAGAGCAGGAAATTTCCAATCGAGGATATCAAGTGGGGCAATATTTCGAACTGGCAATATCATGAATTTTTTCGGAAGAATACCCAAGCACCGAAAGTTATAAAATATTTATGAGTTTCGGGATCTTACGTGGGCTCTTCAATTGAGTCGTCTGAGGGATATAGAGGAGAATGACCGACATATAATGTCTGAAGGAGAGTCAAGCAATCAAGCTGATCCAGGTTACAGAATAAACTGTTGCAGGACATGTTTATTGTGGGTCTGGGTAAAACTCTGTAAGGAGCTTTTATAGACCGCAAGTTCTTGGGATTCTACTGAAATTTCATTTATATACCGGCTTCATTTTATTGATTCAGTGGGCCAATGGATATCGGAAAAGTGCAACGGTTGGCTAAACTGCAATAGTTGCCGAAATTGGAAATAGTGGATATGCTTTATTTGAGAAAGAGCAATACAAAAAATTGTTAATTCCAAACAATGAAGCAGGTGTCGATAAATCCAAGTATTAGCAGATGATAGGTGAACGGGGCATCATACATTCCAACGACTCAAATGAATAAATAAAAACCTCAGCATGAACTCTGTCCCACCGTATAGGTGTAGTGATTGGTTTATTTATTTGTTTAGAAAATAAGCTGACATATTTATATTGAGGGGCTTACTCTTCATCCAAACAAAATCCTTTCATCCTTCCTTTTCACCAGAAATTGACAAATATGTTGTAATTAAATCTGAAAACAAAAGAGATAAGAACCAGCAAGGAGTAATAAATGTTACAGTTTCCATTATAACGGGTGTTTTTTTCGAGGTATATAACTTTAAGTTGGCATTACTGTTTAACCGATTTAACAGCTGTCGAGTGATTTATTCTCAGTTTGGTTTGGCAATTCATCATGAATAGACTTACGCCTGAACAGCGCTTGCAAATAGTGCAATTCTATTTCGAAAATAATGGTTCTGTTCCACATACGTATCGCACACTACGTCCATTTTATTTTGTTTAGCGATGAAGCGCACTTCTGGTTGAATGGCTACGTCAACAAACAAAACTGCCGCATTTGGAGTGAAGCTTATCCTCAAGTGTATGTCGAAACACCGTTACATCCAGAAAAACTGTCTGTTTGGTGCGCTTTGTGGGCTGGTGGAATCATTGGTCCGTACTTCTTCAAAAACGATGATGGCCAGAACGTTACAGTCAATGGTGATCCGTATAGAGCCATGATTACTAACTTTTTCATTCCTGAATTGAACAACCATGATGTCCAGGAGCTGTGGTTCCAACAAGACGGTGCAAGATGTCACACAGCTCGGCCACCATCGATTCATTGAAAGACACGTTTGGTGACCGCCTAATTTCACGTTTTGGACCTGTGAATTGGCCTCCAAGATCTTGTGATTTAACACCGCTAGACTACTTTCTGTGGGGCTATGTAAAGTCATTGGTCCATGCAGATAAGTCATCACAAACCCTCGACAATTTGGAAGACAATATTCGCCGTGTTAGCCGATATACGGCCACAAATGTTGGAAAAAGTCATCGAAAATTGGACGTCCAGATTGGACTACATCCGAGCCAGCCGTGGCGGTCATAGGCCAGAAATCTTATTTAAAATGTAATGCCACAAGATTATCTTGCGTATAAATAAAATTCATGTCAATCGAATAATCCATCGTTGTTTTATTGCAATTTAAAGTTCCATAGCTCTAAAAAAACACCCTTTATATTCCACATTAAATTATGACAATTGAAATCACTACAATAAATTGAAAGATAAGAAAGAATCATATAGAAATTTAAAGGTCAAAGAGTATAAAAACATATTAATGACATATGTAATGATTATTACAAAAATTGAAAGTAATGAAAAAATACTCCCCGGACGAATTCAACACCACTAACTAACGATTCTTCAAAATAAGCCAGACCATAAATAGAACTCAAGAGGCAATCTATCAATACATAACCTGCTAAAAATTCTCTTTCACGGAGTTGTTTTTCAGTTGCCATGTGTTTCTTGAAAAAGTTACATACCGCCGTAAAAAAAAAACGTGACAAAATACAAAGTAAATATGACAACTTCTTGACATTAGTCACACCCACCGAAAATTAGGAAGAAATGTCCATTCCAAAGGGTTTTTCAATGAAAACGATACAAAAGGTTGTAACGGCAATACTGTGTATTTTACGCGAAAAAATATCAAGAAGAAGTTTTATTTTTATAATCTATTAAACCCCAAACGTGGGCTGAAAATTACCGAAGAAGTTCGCAGTTTTTTTCACCTTTAAGTCGAAATTATAAACCATTAAAAGAGTCATAAAACCAAAAAAGGATATCAACACCAATTTCAACTCGTTTTCACGACTTTTTCTGTCCATTTTGATCTCTTATGTTTAACTGCTCATTCCTACAGCTGAACGAAATGGAGTTTATTGAATAACTCCTTGAACAAACGAGGGGTAATTAATAAAGAATGCTTTCAATTTCTTCTTCAAACGCTCGAAATTAAAGAAGACCACGAAGGTTAAAAGAAGGTATACTTGACGATCGTTCTTCGACTAACTCAGCAGCTCTGAATACCTAGGGGTAAATTGAATTATTAGTAGCGAATTAGTTCGAATATCGAAGAATCTTCCTTCTCGGTTGTTCCATTACCCGACCGAATTAGTAGAAGCGATGAATCAAGGTCGAATTAATCGAAATATTTTTAATGAGAGTTTAAAATTGTAAATTTGGCTGATATGAACTAAATGTTCATTATTTCATAGATTGTATCTCGGTTTATCTGATATTGGAATTACATAATGTTTTGCGCTTTACAGAACAACATGAACTATTTTGAAATTATTTGGGCGAGACTACGGAATCAACTACGTGCTGAAAGTAACACATGAAATTTTCCAGTTTGCACAGTTTTGTCGATAAGATAGAAAGATAGGGCTTGAGTCACGAACTGATCATTTATTCTAAATCGTTTGATTTTGTGGATTTGGAGTATACATGTGAAACTTCGATTTCTGAGTCAGTGAACTGTATGGCTATACAGGGTGTCTGTAAATAAATGTAAAGGACTGACGGATATAAATCCTTGATGAAAATTAGAAGGGGTAGTTCATAATTTTTTTTAGAAATCCGCCCTTCTTTCAAGATTCAGCCTTTAAAAGTTGTTGGCAAATTGACGGTTTTCAATTTTTTTATGGGTTCTAAAAAACCCTGAGTCATAAAAAAACTCTACATAATATGGAGCACTAACTAGATGTAACTCACACAATTTTTTCGATACCATAACTTTATTATTATTGGTTGAAAATAACAACAAAACCTTCGTATATGTATTTCATTTTAAGGAACATTTTTATTCGATGAAATGGAATGGAAACTGGTTAGCACCGCTTGTGAGTTTTGATTTATTCTGAGAAAAGTATCGACTGTATCGAAATTTTGCCAGAGATTGTTTTCCCCAGGATAGAATGGGGAAATTATTGGAGGAAAATCATAAGAGGTGCTGGTCCCATCAAATACTGAGCATGACTTTGAAACAGTGAATATTCGGTTTTACCGTCGACGTGAAGCATGGCCGGGATATCCCCATGATTTACTGCGCTTGGGAACCCATTTTTCGTCTCCAGTCACAATGTGTTGCAGAAATCCCTTCCATCTTTGCCTTGCAAGCAGCTGTTCACAAGCAAACAAAAGCCGTTCAATATCTCTCGGCTTCAACTCATACGGCACCCAATTTCCTTGTTTCTGAATCATTCCCATGACTTTCAGGCGTTTTTAAATGGCTTGTTGCTTCACTCCCAATGATTCTGCCAATTTTTGTTGCGTTTGACACGACTATTGCTCAAGTTATGCCTTCCATTTGCATTTTCGAAAAACTTCTCTCTTCCACCACCATGTTGGTCTTCGATGTCAAAATAAACGTCCTTGAAGCGTTGAACCCACTCTTCGTACGTTCTTTCGGTAATACCATAGGTATTTGAGAGCATTCGATGAGCCTCAGCCGCGGATTTCTTCATATTAAAGCAGGAAATTAAAACCTCACGCAAATGCTGAGAATTTGGCTCGTGAGCTGACATGTTTGATCAAGAATAACTTTATGATGCAGTCACAAATCGGCTAATGTTTCGATGGCGTTATGTTTACAAACACCTAAGCTTATTGTATGACATCTACTATCTATTTATTACGACTCCCACTTACCGCTACTACTATCTAGAGCTATCTATTGCAAAACGGTGGAAGCAAAGTTGTACACCTAATAAAAAAATCTACAATTGTCATTTCTAGGAAATACGGTGGTTGTTTTATAGGATGTGATGAGTTTCTGGCCAGAAATTCTTATCGTACGCAATTATTGTACAAAATCAATGATTTCATCAAAATTGGACATCTACGGAGTATTTTTTATTTTGAATGCTTTGGGATATGAAATTCAATTCGAATGCAAAATTAGTCAATATTTTCATTCATTATGGATATCGCAAAGTTCACCAATCAGGAAAGATGATATGGAGCACTATTATTAATGAATAAAAAGGAGGCCAATACAAAAACTTCGCGTGTGTAGGTATTGAGCAGAATAGTTATGTTAACTAAGAGCGAAAAAAATGATAGAGTATATTGCTTTATCAATTTCTTTTAATTTCTGGAAATAATGTTTGTATCTATGAAAATGAAGAAATTATTTTTTTTATGGTAAAATTCATGTCTGAATTCAATTCAGTCGATTCTTTCGTATTTTAACGTCACCGAAATATCGACATGAAGAGTCGAGAGTTCATACTCGGTCCGAATAATCCACACATGCAAATAAGGAGTACACATCGAAAATAACCTTTCCAATCAATAATACACCAACTGTTTCACTTATTCCATACGGATTTGCCTTGACTACCTTGGGCAATTTCTTATGAAATGCTCTTCAAAAATTTAAATGGATCATCTCTTAAATTCCCATACATCTATCTTAGGTATAAAAGCGAAAGTATCTTCTGCATCTTCATCATTCAGTTCAATCCTTCTATTGATCATCCTCAACATGAAATATGTGAGTACCCGCCTCCTTTATCGAGTTCAAAGAACAAACGACTATTTCGGCAACTTTATCCTAATATTTTTATGAAGAATATTTGAAAATTTTACTGAATATTTCGCGCTCTTTTTTGAATGAACGAATCTTTAGTCAAGTACGAATTAACGATTATCAAAGCTTGACCCTTGCTTTGATTGACCCGTCAAGTTTAGTACTTTCAGATGTTTCACTTGTAGAATTTTAGTACACTAAAAATCCCGTGGGCAGCTTTATTTTTCACTGAGAAAAGTTTAAAACCATCTGATTCTACTTCATCGTCTTAGCGAATTATTTTTTTCGAATTATTCGACTTTTGCAACCTCATCATTTAACTATTTGAAAAAATAACTTGTTCTTCGCACCAGTTTTTTCCATTCGCCGTTTTTCTGTTTTTTTCAATTCTAATTGAAGAGTCAAGTTCACTTCGACAAAAAAGTTTTCGTATAATTTTATTAGCGGATATTTAAATAAAGCGTTTTATAATTGGAAAATATTAATGGATACCATTTTCAGTGGTAAAACTTCTAGCTCTTACCTAAATAAACAATTATATAGAAAAATTAATATGATGATGATTAAATTAAGTTATTCTTCTTCTTGTTGAATGAGCAAGGTATTTTTATTTGATCTTATGAAAAAATCTCGTCGAATATCATTCGAAAGAAATATTTTTGCAAAATTTTTTCGTAGTTTTATTCAAGTTTTGATTTTCGGAAAATCATGTTTTCTATCAAGAATCATCAACGAAAAACAATTTTGTTCCCTTAATGCAACTCTAACAAAGTTTTGAATTGATGATTCTGTACCCTTGTCCGAGATTGGAACTAGTTTACGTTTTCCCAAACAACTAGGATGCTACGTAAATTGAATTCTACGCAATTCTGGAGACCAACTATAATGAACCCCAGGAATGATTGCCTGGCGTAGATAGAACTGATTAATTAAATTCACGTATGTGAGAAATGTTAACCACGAAAATTAATGTGAACTAGAATCAAGCACGCCTGACGACTTAATATCATACTATATTTTACAGATTATCTCCGCTTTATGCTGCATCGCAGTAGCCGTGGCCGATAGGCTAGACAATGTCTATCTCCCCCCCACCAATTCCAGGACTGCCGGAGGAACCGGAAATATTCTAAAGACTCCCTTTAATCAAGGTTCGTTGTTGCCCGGACGCCAGTTCTTTTCCGGAAACTCGGAAGCTCCCCAGACCGGAAATACTTACGGAGCACCACAACCATCTTCGATTAAAAGTTTCTCAGCCGGTCCAACTCAACCTCCTGCAGCCATTTTGAGATTCAACAATGATAATAATGGGGAAGGAGCATACCAATTCGAGTAAGTAGAATATAAACAACAGAAAAAACTGATAATAAAAATGCACTAAAAATTATAAAAACAGAATTTTCAAATTGCCGCTACAAATGTTTTCAATACACTAATTAAAAGAACTTAAAATCAATTCTAACAAATCTTCACTGGATAACTTGTGACAACGTCCAATGCGAATGAAAGTTTTAGAGCTTTCCCAAGAACTTATAAGAAATTTGAAAATAATTTCAAGGAAAACGCTGATTTCAAATTTTCAAATCTTTTTCTCCTTCATCTAGCTTCGAAACCGAGAACAAAATCTACCAACAAGAATCTGGACAACTGAAGAACGCAGGAACAGACCAAGAGAGCAATGCTGTTCAAGGATCCTACTCTTACGTTGGCCAGGATGGTCAAACCTACACCGTCAACTACGTAGCTGATGAGGAAGGTTTCAGAGCAACCGGTGATCATCTTCCTGTTGCTCCTGAAATTCCTGCTGAGATACAGAAGGCTCTTGAACAGAACGCTGCTGATGAAGCTAGAGGTATCGTTGATGATGGTCAATACAGGCCAGATCCTTCTGAGGGAATCAACAGGCAGTATTCTTCATCGAATGTCCAAGGAGGTTACCAGCAGCAAGGAGGTTACCAGCAACAACAACAACAGCAAGCTGGTTACAAATACTGATTTGCCTGATGAATTTTGATGATTGTACATTTGTTCTTGTAAATAGTTATGTATGCCGAATGTTGTCAATAAATTAGAGTTATTTATAAAAATATATCTCTCTTATTATTTCTCAACCCATTTGAACATCGTTGTAGGATTTTGGATTCTTCTGAAAGTAATCATATGTTCTACAAAAATATTTGAGTTCATATTCAAAAGAGAAAAATTATTTGTTTTACCTAATTTCAATTCAAGAATAATTTTTCGTGTTTTTGTAACTAAATGTCGATTAAAAATTGGGAAACGTATTGAAATTCTGATTGGAGTACAATTTGAATATCAAAAAACATTGGTTTCGTTATAACATTTTTTCTACCAACAAAAATAATCGATTTACAGGGTTGTTTCTACTCAATATGGTGTATAATGTCTAGCTGTATACATAAAGATCAAGATGTGTTTTGACTTCAACTTTTGCTCGATATTGGATATAACATAATGATGTTGTCTGGGAACTCAAGAGGAAAATTAGGATCTGATCGGGAAATGAGGAATACACTAGGGACTATACCAAAATTGGATCGAATTGGACGCAATATTTTACACCAATACACAAGAACACATTGTAGCTTAGCTAACACACCATGATATCATATCATACATCTGAGCCTGTGTTATTTTATTTAGGTAGGTAGCATAACCAAAGGATAACAATCGGACAACTATATTGTAAGAGTTCATTGAACAAGAACAAAGATGTATCTTCGTCAGCATATTTTTCTGCATAAAATTGTGATAATTAACATTGATTATAGCAACGAAATTCGTTTCAGGGGAAGTAGATACAGCATCGTAATTTTGATTATATCAGGTTCAAATTTAGGGAAAACTGTCCCCAGAAACCACTCGAATTTGGAGGTAATGGAATCAATTCCTTCCGAGGTTTCCTCAAACCGCAGGTCGCAATTTTTGAGTAATCATCAATTTTGCTAAATATAATGCTGCCATTAGTTATGTGAGAAACCCAATACATCAATGAAATAGAGAAATGAACGATAACGTAAACAAGTCATACCAGTGGCAGAGAAGAATGATGAATGTCAGATGCATTTAATTGGTCCACATTCTCGAATTCAGTAGCGGAAGACTGAACAAGCCTGCAGAATTTATAGTGAATAATGGAATATTGAATCTCAAGTTTGCATGCGTTCTGCTGTATTTCAAACTACTTCTTTCATTATTGGACTTGTTCATTGAGGGGGAAGATTGTGAAATGAATAATGGAACATAGACTTGCTTTATAATGTTTGTACAACAAACATTTGTTGGCACAAACCTATTTTGATATAAGTTTTCCCCAAATTGGGCAAACTGCTGAAGTCGAGATATTCTTGCTTATATGTTTGAATAAGAATTTATGAGTATCCAATATGAAATTTGAATTGATTCTAGAATGGTAACTCAGCTTAGCATAAAATGCAAGTATTGTTTGGTATGTAGTAAAAGGAAAATTTTTTATTTGCCCGAAAGCCAATATATGCATCACTTCTGAATAAGAACATAAGTTTTGTTAACACTATTTCAAAATGTCATTGGCTCATATCTAATTACTCGATTGTTTTGGGCTTTATTTTTTTAATTGTACCTGTTCATCTAATACTTAGTTGTTTTTGTTTGAGTCTGTTGAAGATCAGCGCTTAGAATGTATCGAAATATTTCTTATGAAAGTACATGGATTCAATTCAGCTCATAGTATTTGAATATATTCACTCAAATCAAATCATAAACCTATCATTAATTTTATGGAACAACTAATTAAGCGAAAATCAAAATTATCTCCAATATCATTTGGCAATAACACTTGTAATTTTTTTTCAGAATGTTTTTTAAATGTTTCCATAAATATTTTATGGAATTTCATTAGGAGAATTCATTAATCTGAGCGAAAATTTAACTAAACACATGAATTATGCATTGCACAGTTATTAGATGAAATGATCCATCAGCATACACATACGCCTCAGAGAATATACGATTCTCCATCGAAGCAGGTTACCAGGAGCAACAACAATAATAATAGCCAGCTGGTTATACATAGATACTGATATGCCTGATGAATTTTGAGGATTCTACATTTGTTCATGTGAATATTTATGTATGCTGAATGTTGTCAATGAATTGAAGGTTTTTAAAAAATAGAACTCTCTTCAACCCATTTGAATGCAATGATACAAGATTCAACAATGCATTGAAATGGTTAAAATTCATTACAAAACTGGTAAAAGTTTTGCACACAGTTCGCAAAACTATAGAACGTTTGGGTCGTCGTGAAGCACCTTCTCTATTAGTAATAGAGAAACTGATGGAAAAATTTGAGCTGTTGGGACAAGTTAATGATGTGAATAATCGGAACCGTGTGCGTCACCCGAGCACAACCGAGAATATTGCTGTTTCAGCTCGTTATGTTGACGAAAACCCAGGTTTCTGGATTCCTCGTCGATCTTGGGAATTTTTTTATAGCCGGAATTGGAAGATATTGATGTAGATGACGTTTATTTTCAACAAGACGGGGCCAGTGGCACACATGCAACGAAAGAATCGAAATAGTTTCCTGAAGTGATCACAATTGGCTACCGAGATCTAGTAATCTTTAGACTTTTTCATTGGTCATGGAAAATTTCATGAAAAAGATATGGTTCTGGAAACGTAGCCATGGCGGCCATTAGGTTGATATCATTTTCCATAGTTAATGGCATACATGCCTATTTGCAGTTAAAAAAACATCCATTGATTTTCCTGGAAATATACTTCTTTTTATTTCAAAATAAAACTTTTTATTAAAAAACCCTATATCAAATATCGCAAAGAATCGGAAAAATATAACAACCAGAAGAAAAAAATTACATGAGAGATATAGAAAAAAAAATGTGAAATTTGTTAACATCAACTGAAAAAATTAATTGATGGAATGATGTCCAACAGAAAATATAATATTTGAGTAGTGTTTTGACATTTGCACAATGTTCTATATCTCAATATGCTATGAGATTAGAACTAGGAACTTGGGGAGGAAAATTAGTATATTCAAATCAGGAAATGAGGAATACACTAGGGATACTAGCAGAATAAGATCGAATTGTCAAATTCAAAATTATCAAGGCTTCGATATTTTTGGCAATAACTCAGATTATTTTCAAAAAATATTCTTCTAATTATTTGATGGAATTTCAATACGCAAATTCATTAAGCTATGCAAAAATCCAACTAAACCCATGAATTATGCATTATGATGCTATTAGTTGGAATGAACCATCAGCCATACATATACGCCTCCAAGAAAATGAGAAACCCTATAATTAACTGAAACCTTGACAAATATCTGTATCACTCATCACAAATTTGTTCCATCGCCGCATTTCTATATGCAAATACCCTACATGTGCAGTCAAAGATAACCTTTAGTAATTAATATTATTAACTGTCTCACTTACTCTACGATTCACCTTGACTACCTTGAACAATTTCTTGTGAAATGCACTTCAAAAATTGAAATGGATCATCTCTCAAATTCCCATCAGTAACTATCGAGTATAAAAGCGAGAGGATCATCTGCTTCTTCATCATTCACTTCGATTCAATTCGAACATTTCAATCCACAATGAAATACGTGAGTATCAAGAAAATTGACGAATCATTTCGTTACAAACCTTCTAATTTCGATTCTTCGAATTAATCTCTAAGTTGATCTAATAGTCTGAAATCAACGTCCCATATGGTATGGTATTTAACTCACATTCAGCCATTTAGATGTGCTGGATGAAGAATTCGAATTTGTAACTTACCAGCATTGTGTAAAAAATCTGAAAAATGTGTGAACTCTTTTACTTCGTTTTCAGATCATTTCTGCTCTTTGCTGCGTTGCAGTAGTTGTGGCTGATAAGCTCAACAATGTCTATCTTCCTCCCTCAAGTTCCATTTCTGCAGGAGGAAATGGAAACATCCTAAAGACTCCCTTCACCCAGACCTTTGTTCAACCTGGACGTAAGGTTTTCTCTGGAACCTACCAAACAGCCCAACAAGGAAATGTTTACGCTAACCAACAGCAATCCTCTTTCAACAACTACGCTTCAGCTTCTGCTCAACCACAAATCGCTATCTTGAAATTCAACAACGAGAACAATGGTGATGGAACTTACAGATTCGAGTAAGAAAGAAGTATTTCTTTGAGTTATATTGCTTTTGAGGGTGTTACAAAAAATTAGTTGAGAAAATGGACCCTATTCAGAATTGTTTTTTTTCAATCAATTCAAAACATCCATTTCGTTCCCGATATTATTCTATACTTTTGATATTCATACTATTTGAATATTCTACTTATTCAGGATATCGCCTAATATTTTTAAATTCCTCAGATACGAGACAGAAAACAGAATTTCCCAGCAGGAATCAGGACAACTTAAGAACGCCGGAACTGACCAGGAAAGCAGCGTTGTTCAAGGATCCTACTCCTATGTTGGTCAGGATGGTCAAACCTACACCATCGACTACGTAGCTGATGAACAAGGTTTCAGAGCTAGTGGTGCTCATCTACCTGTTGCTCCAGAAATCCCTGAAGAGATCAGAAAATCCCTTGAACAAAACGCTGCTGATGAAGCTAGAGGAATTGTTGATGATGGTCAATACAGACCGGACGTATCTGAAAAAATCAACAGTGCTCAAGTTAACAGGCAATACTTGGCTCCAAATGTACAAGGAAGTTACCAAAAACAGCAGGGTGGATATAGATATTGATTTAACTTATAAGTAAATTTGATACCTGTACTTCTGTGAATAATGTATGTCGAATGTTGTGAATAAATGGTAATTTATTTATAATTTTTGTTCAACTATTTGGTCTACCTAAGGTCCTAAGTAATCAAGTTAGGTAAAATAATGCTGGTCGCTGTTTTTTACTTAAAAGAAATTATATTAAGAGTCATGATTCGTAGAAAACCTCAAAAAAATTATCCTACCAGTCGTTGTGGTACGCTGTATCGTTCTATTAATAATGAAATGATATATTATGCATATCAATATATTTCAAATGCATATACCAATAATTTTGATTGATTTTACCATCGCCAAGCTCTTTTATATTAGGTTATCACATTTCGAATTTCTATTCATTATAATATAAACAGAATTTTCGTATTTGCGATTGCAGAAGTTATGTGTTGATCACAATAGCTAATTAATTAATTTTAACTCTATAATATCGAAATCATTGACACAGCATAAATAAAAGCTGTTTATTTCAGTCAATGATGTCCAATAATGAAAAAATGAACAAGCTACGTGTTTTGAATTCGAGAAAATGATTCATGAAATTAGATTTCCTGAAATTCAGGCTTTCAAATTCATGAAATTCACGAATCAAGAGTAAAAAAAATCGATAGGATATAGAACTAGGTCCGGCGCTAGTAATTTTGGCGTTTGAAGCAAAGAATTTTTTGGCGCGCCTTCTGACAAAGTATCAATAACCACATGACCTCCTTTCAAAAAAAAACAGCACCTGCTCCGATGATAACACAGAATTTTCTTCTTCCGATGAAGAATCTTGCAAAAAATTGATTTCTAGTGAATGAAGAATATTGAAATGTTTCAATATATAATATAACACAATGTGTTTCCAAGGTTTTCGAATAAAATAAAACAGCAAAACAGAACATAATATATACATAACTGAAAAAAAAATATATAGTTTACCGTAAAAATAAAAAATCTAACTTCCACATGACACTGCATACGATCGAAGAACCTATCACCTATCACACAACAAGATACAATGGGCGGTAGGGCATGCAAATTTTCAGTATTGCTTCGAAAACATGTTATTACAAACATGTGTATCTACTGCTGAAAATATTTGGCAATTAACAGTTTAACAACTAGTTTCGAATGCAAAATCGTAGGAATTTTACATATGTTGAATGTGTAAACATCAGTTTCCAAATAATTCAAAAGGGATGGTACCTAGTGTTGTTTTTCGTCTTCGTTCAAAACATAATGATTTTATCCCTCTTTCAATGAGGGTAATAGGGAATTCCATTTATACTGGTTGGGTTGTCATGTGTTATTTATTATACAGGCGACTTATTATTAGTGAAGGTGGATTGGAAATTTTTTTGCATGGAATGTTGACAAATGCAGTAGAGCAGAACAACTTCATGTTGTTTTTAAGATTCAAGGCGGCCAGCCAGTTTGGCCGAATTACCAGCCCTCAAATAGAGGCGTCTATAACGGTCACTGTTTCGCCCCTAACGCCGCCGCCGGTAGAACCAATTTCTGTACAGAATTTGGAAAATCAATTCCAAATTGACGATCTATGATCAAATTTGAAACACAGTAAATTGCGATGATATTGAATGCAATATTTGCCACTGTACAGCCTTAAAAAGCATAGTTTTTGAGTTAGGAATTCTTGACATTTGTTTTCGTATCAGAAAACGGGTTCAATCAAGTTATTTTTCTTTAAAAGGATTAAATTTTTTTTATTTTGGAAAAAGGAATACTAAATTATAGTATGAATTCAGTGTTTTTGTTTGATATTATATTTAAATTCTTTTCGCATAAACTCTAAATACTTTAAGAGGAAAGATTATTTTTTTATCTACAAAGATTCATCATTGTAAATTATGAATCAGAATAACGTTAAATTTTTCAACAATTATGGATTAACTCAAATAAGTAATTTTCAATGATTGGAATTTGGTATCTAGTTCATCAATATCTAATTACTCTTCAGTGCCAATATAGTCTGCATTCCTCATAGTTGGAAGTTGATCAAAGTGCGTCCATTTCAGCTCGAGGGTACATAAATTTTAATGATCGCTTTTTATGGAATTATTAATTCAATGACAGTAGCAGCAGAAATCACCCTTAGGGTGAATAGCTTACATAAAGTGAAGATAACCTCTAGCAATTAATACCATTATCTGATCACTTACACTGCGATTCACCTTGACAACCTTGAACAATATCTTGAGGATGGCGTTCGAAAATTTAAATAGATCATCTCTCAAATTCTCATCTCTATTTAAGAAGTATAAAAGCGAAAGAATCATATGCTTCTTCATCATTCAGTTCAATTCAATTTGAAGATCTCATCTTGCTCAACTATGAAATACGTGAGTACCAAGATTTATGTGAATAAAAAAAAAGTGTGGTATCCAATAATTCATAATGAGCGATTACATTTAGCAGTAGTCATTACATTAGGATAAGTTGTGGGAACTTCTTCTATTACAGAATTGGTACAAAATTAGATTTGTTTCAGGTTTCAAAATAATAAACTGACTAATCTTGTTTTGATTTATGACTTGAGAAAATTAACTTTTGGAATCACTAGACACTCATATTTTTCACTCTATTCGCTGCAATTTGTATCATTCCCTTTATTCAGTTTAGTAAAATATGATTATCGAATAGGTAAAAGAAGTTTTAACTCCAGGGAATCACATACTCAAATTTGATTGGGATCTAAATTCTATAATGCATTTTTGGTAATTATCTGATTCATATCTTGTGAGTCTGCAAAATGAGTCTCTGATATAACATGTAATATTTTTATTGTATAATCTATTTTAATTTGAGTAGGCTACCTTAAATGTTATGGAAACTGTTATGTAAATTGCCTATTCACACTAGAAATATAACCCTTTTTTTTGTTTCAGATCATTTCAGCTCTTTGCTGCGTTGCAGTAGTTGTGGCAGATAAGCTCAACAATATCTATCTTCCCCCCTCAAGTTCCATTTCTGCAGGAGGAAATGGAAATATCTTGAAGACTCCCTTCACCCAGACCTTTGTTCAACCTGGACGTAAGGTTTTCTCTGGAACCTACCAAACAGCCCAACAAGGAAATGTTTACGCTAACCAACAGCAATCTTCTTTCAACAACTACGCTTCTGCTTCTGCTCAACCACAAATCGCTATCTTGAAATTCAACAACGAGAACAATGGCGATGGAACTTACAGATTCGAGTAAGAAAGAAGTATTTTTTTGAGTTCTAATTATTTGGTGGGTGCTACAAAAATGGATTCTTTTCACAATTGGCATTTTTCAATAAATTCAAAATATCCATTTCGTTCCCGATATTAATGCTATTCTATACTTTGCATACTATTTCAATATTGATTACGCCTAATATTTTTAAATTCCTCAGATACGAGACAGAAAACAGAATTTCCCAGCAGGAATCAGGACAACTTAAGAACGCCGGAACTGACCAGGAAAGCAACGTTGTTCAAGGATCCTACTCCTATGTTGGTCAGGATGGTCAAACCTACACCGTCGAATACGTAGCTGATGATCAAGGTTTCAGAGCTAGTGGTGCTCATCTTCCTGTTGCTCCAGAAATCCCAGAAGAGATCAGGAAATCCCTTGAACAGAACGCTGCTGATGAAGCTAGAGGTATTGTTGATGATGGCCAATACAGACCAGACGTATCTGAAAGAATCAACGGTGCTCAAGTTAACAATCAATTCTTGGCTTCAAATGTACAAGGAAGTTACCAAAAACAACAGCAACAGGGAGGATATAGATATTGATTCTTCTTATAAGTGAATTCGTTTCATTGTGAATATTGTATGTCGATTGTTGTAAATAAATAGTTATTTATTTATAATTTATGTTTAACTGTTTGAACAACCTAAGTAAATGAACTGCATTTTGGTGATTCAAAGAATTTATTCTTATGAGAAATGAGGCTAGTACAAACTATTTCTTCTACTACAAAAAATTTATATTTATGGACGAGATTCGCAAATCACACCAAAAAATCCTCTTTTCAAAAATTGGTTTATTCAATCGCTGTGGTATGTTGGAGCATCCTTTTAATTGGGTATATCAATATATTTCAAATCAATTTACAAATCCTTTCGGTTCATTTCACTATCAAATGAAGATACACTTCAAGAACAGAAAATATTTTTTAGAATTTTTCAAATGATTCTATTATTTTTGGAAAAAAAATTCAACTAAAAAATTACTTATTGTCTTTTTGAGTTCTTATTGAAGAATTCGTTCTTTCGTTTCGTCACAACTCACAATGTCTGTATAATTTTTTAAAATTTTGATCAATAAATGGTCTCAAACGATATGGCCTGACACACTGATTTCAAATCCTTCCTCAAATTCAATTCTGCCTGTCCGTCCGTGAACACGATAATTCTCCATACTATTGTTTTTAATAAGTGATTAAATTTTCGCGGTTGGCCTTTCGATTTATTTCATAACGAAACTGAGTTCCTTAGAAACACCCCGAGTCCATCACTGGGATATAGTTCTGATTACTCTTTTCAGGATTCACTATGAAGGATCTACAAATAAATACTATGTATCAGGAGTCTCGAATTCGTTTTCAAATTGATAAATATTGCTCTTTAAATGTGACCACAGCAAAAAACCTAACGGTGTTAGATCCGGGAACCTTGGTAGCCATAGAATATTTTAATTATCTGTTCACACATTATCATAGATAGATACTTAGATACCGGGTTGATTTGCCGTGTGAAACTGAAACTTTCGAAAATTTTTATAGATTGATGAGAAATTTATATATCACGTTATATATTTTTGAAAGGTAATAAAAAAAGCATATTTCATAGAAATTTTTATGGTTAACATTTAAAAATACAATTATTATACTTCAAAACTAATGGCAATAAAAAACAAATGATTACACCAATGAATTCTCTAGAAATGTCTTCTAGAATGTTTTTGTAATGAAGAGCCCAAAATTAAGCCATTATTCTTTTTAGCTCAAAGGGATTTTGAGTTCATCTCACTACGCAACGAATTTGGGACACCCAATACTAATACTTTTTAGTGGTGGATATACATACATACTTCGAAATTTCAGCATCAGCATTTCTAAGCCGGGAATATATTAGAAACAAAGCTGTCAATTTTAGAGAACGATGTCAAATCATGAATAACTCAAGGAATTGAGTTGTTAAATCAGATGTAATAATTTCGAGGACTTCAAATTCATGAATCTAGTTTTTGAGGTCGAAGAATCAATATAAAATTAACCTGCACCAGCTTCTGAGCCAAGATTTTTTTGTGATTTGTTGTCGAATTTAAAAATATTTACCTCAGGTTTGAAGGCATAGCGTGATATTCATTTAATTATTTTTCCCAAGACAGGTTGAAATATTCTGTCATCGAAAAAAAAGTTATAAACTATATTGAAGAATATAAAATGCTTCTTTATTCAATATTTCATAAATTTAGATTTTTTCACATGAAATATAAATGGTCTGAAGATTCATTTCCTTGTGAGGTCATATTGTACTTGATTTTCACAGGATTTTAGGAAAGTGGGTTATACAAAGCTTATAACAACTAATGCCAACGTTTCGCGGATATATTTCCACTTCTTCAGGGCTACAAGAGAGAAATTTACGGAGATTAAATAATGTACAATCATTTCTTCAGTTAACATTAAATTATCAATTTCTTAAACTGCTTCGAAACAAATTCTAAACACACATATACAATTAAAGATGATAAAAATATATTGATCTAAATACATATTAAAATTCATAGATTCGATTTTTTTTTTATTTATCTTATTATGGAATTGACTAAAACACTACCAATTAACTCGTAAAACCTTACCAAAGTTGAAACTTATGTTTTCCACATAAAAGATCTTCACATGAGCACGTTTATTTTATAAATAACGAATCAGAAGAATAATAATATTATATTTTTCAACTATGGAGTGCAACTAAAAAAAGTCATACTCCATCAACGCAATTTTGTTCCTAGTTTAACAATAAATACATTTAAGTGCCAATTTAATCTGCATTCCAGATAGTTTGATGTTGATCAAAGCGCGCTCCAAGCTCGAGGGTATCTACATTTTATTGAACGCTTTTTTACGGAATGATTAATTCAATGACAGCAGTAGCAGCAATCACCCTTTGGGTGAATAGTTTATATGAAGTGAAGATAACCTTTAGCAATTAGTACCATTATCTGATCACTTACACTGCGATTCACCTTGATAACCTTGAACAATGTCTTGAGGATGGCGTTCGAAAATTTAAATGGATCATCTTTCAAATTCTCATCCTTATTTGAAAGGTATAAAAGCGAAAGAACCATATGCTTCTTCATCATTCAGTTCGATTCAATTTGAAGATCTCATCTCACTCAACTATGAAATATGTGAGTACCGATTCTTGGCATTGTTCAAGTTTTCGTGTAAATTTAATTTGGGTCTTTTTCATTCGGAAAAGTGAATTCATTGAAAAAACTTTCCTCTTACTGAATTATCAGAAAATTGGATTCGATCCTAGGTTTATTCCATAATTAGATCACTTTTTCTCATTCTGATTTACGAATTGAGATAAGTAATGAACCTTTGGAATAAGTATACTGAGGAATGCACTTTCTGGATCATTTATAATTTTTCAGATAGTTTGAGATATGTTATGGAATTCACATCCCAAATTCAACAGTTAAATATACTTGGGTAATTGATATCTAATGATCTGTAAAATATGTTTGATAGGTATATATTTCTCTGATACCAAGGAAAGAGTTAATTTTTGGCTTTTTATTTCAACTATTGTCATTAATCTAAAATATCGTGTTTGAATAATCCAGAGGTGAAACTATTTTTTCTTGCAGATAATCTCAGCTCTTTGCTGCGTTGCAGTAGTTGTGGCAGATAAGCTCAACAATGTCTATCTTCCCCCCTCAAGTTCCATTTCTGCAGGAGGAAATGGAAATATCCTGAGGACTCCATTTACCCAGACTTTCATTCAACCAGGACGTAAAATTTTCTCTGGAACCTACCAAACCGCTCAACAAGCCAATGTTTACACTAACCAACAGCAATCTTCTTTCAACAACTACGCTAGAGCTTCTGGTCAACCACAAATCGCTATCTTGAGATTCAACAACGAAAACAATGGTGATGGAACTTATAGATTCGAGTAAGAAACATCTATTCATCAGATAAGAATAAATTTGAATATAATGAGATTTCGTTTTCAACAATAGTATAGTGGTAAACTAGCTACAATTTCAATTTATAATTAAGAATATGTTCTCTCTCTCTCTTAATCTAACCCTCGTAAGGGTGTAGTGACATCATGTCGCGACTCTTTGAACGAGCTGCCTCCAGGACTCCCTATCTTGGGCATGAAGAATATGTTCTAATATTTCATAATTTCACAGATACGAGACCGAAAACAAAATAGCTCAGCAGGAATCAGGACAACTTAAAAACGCTGGAACTGACCAGGAAAGCAGTGTGGTTCAAGGATCCTACTCCTATGTTGGTCAAGATGGTCAAACTTACACCATCAACTACATAGCTGATGAACTTGGTTTCAGAGCTACTGGTGCTCATCTTCCTGTTGCTCCAGAAATCCCTGAAGAGATCAAGAAATCCCTTGTACTAAATGCTGCTGAGGAGGCTAGAGGAATCGTCAATAATGGACAATACAGACCCAACCCATCTGAAAGAATTTATAATGCTCAATTCAACAATGCTCAAATCAATCGTCAATACTTGGCTCCCAAAGTACAAGGAAGCTACCAACAACATCAGGGTGGATATAGATACTGATTCATTTTATGAGTGGTTTTGTTGCATTTGCTCCTTTGAATACACATGTTTGTCAAATGTTGTTAATAAAAAGTAATTTATTCTAGAATATTTTTTATTTACGTGATAAAAAACAAGTCCTGAATTATTATGATCAACAGTTTACTTTGTGACCAAATTAGGTAGCAGGTAGCTACCTATTTATATACCTCTTATAAGCAAAAAAGGTATTTAATGAGCTGAAAATTATACTTTATTAAAATGACACGAAAACATATCGGGAAAGTGTAACACTTGGTTGTTCGAGGAATATCTGAAATAGATATAGAATAGATAAGGTATTAAATGATTGAGGTATGGAAAATTTTACGGAAATTTTTCGACAAAAAATTTTTCAGGTGAGATCGAAATTCGGTTAGTCAGGGATCGTCAATTCTTGCACCGCTCATCGATTTTGCGTAGACTTCACAGTTTTGAGGATATTCGAACTCGAAATTTTGGAAAAAATTTTATTTCTATCCAAAAATCGTTATATCTCCTAAATTATTCGGCACAGACCCCCCAAACATAACGTTTTTGGAACATCAGGTTCTGATCTGAAACATAGAGAGGTTTCAAGGGCGTAGCTTACGTCCAGGAGAAGTTGCATCCTCGGGGATTTCATCCATTATTTTTTTGAAAATTTCAGATTTTTGCCTATAATTTCTGAAATAATGTACTAATCGCCAAACTTCAAGCATTTTCGTCATCTACATAGTCGAATCAATCAATAAAATGGTACAATAGTCCCATGAAGGAACTTTAAATTTTTTACAATTTTCTAAGGGTTAGGTATGGAAAATTTCACGAAAATTTTTGGACAAAAAATTTCTCAGGTGAGATCGAAATTCGGCTAATCAGAGATCGTCAATTCTGGCGCCGTTTCCAAATTTTGCGTAGAACTCACAGTTTTGAGGAAATTTGAACTCGAAATTTGGGAAAAAATTGAATTTCCATCCAAAAATCGTTATATCTCCTGAATTATTCGTCACAGACCACTCAAATGAAAATTTTTTTGAACATCGAGGTCTGATCTATAGCATAGTGAGGTTTCAAGGGCATAGCTTACGTCCAGGGAATTTCATGTATTTTTTTTTGAAAATTTCAGATTTTTACTTATAATTTTTGAAATAATGTATGTACCTTATCTTCATCAGCATAAGTAAAATGGTCTTCGCTTGGGATTCTGTTTTGTCTTTTTTGCATTCTGTTAGTCGAACTCTTAATTTCAGTTCTTAATGTTGATTTGCTAATAAGTACAAATGTATCTTCTTGGCCATTTGTAGACATTGACTGTTTCCCAGAAATTCCAGATATTTGTCTCGGTTTTCAAATGCGGTACCATACTTGCCATTTATGAACGGCGCACTTTTATTCTAGAAAATAAAGCTTTAACCATTTCTTTACTCAAGTCGAGTTACTTTTCAAAATGCTGATCATGAAGTAGTGTAGTTTCAACAGTAATTAGTGTTGCATCTTCGTCCGTAACTGATGATTGGTTTATTGCTTTCTGGGACGTTTCAAATGACGTTTGAGCTTTTGTTGTCTAATATGCAATTCTAATATTGAATCCGGCAGATCTCGCATGGAAAATCCCGCAATTTTGATCCCACAGAATTCCATAGGGATTGGATTCCCTACTTCGAACCATACAAAAAATTCATAATATTTCACAAAACCCAATCTTGGCTATTATTATCAAATATTTCATTGAAGGAAATAGGTTATTCATAAGTTTTGTCCTAGCTTTTATGAATGAACTTGAAAACATTGTATAGGTATATGGTGAATTCAAAAGTATTCCATTATTTTGCTTTTATCGAAAATGATAAGTCACTGATTGTACAATTCGCATTGATTGTAACCAATTAAATATAATTGGTTCCTTTGTGAACTCAGTTCAACATTCCAACTTGAGTGCTCAGTTGACATTTTTTCAGATCAACATGAGTTTTTGAGTTAGATATCATTCCCCGAACAGATCACTTTATCATTCTGACACAATGTCTGAAATAATAGAATTTTGGGCCAGGAATGGTTTCAAACCATAAAGGTTCGACTGTAACCTTCGAACGGAAGAATCTAGAAACTTGAAATTCTGCGATTAAGTTCTTCAATGGACGAAATCCGTTTCAAAATTGATTCAAAATTAGATATTTATTCAATTTTGAAATCAATAAGGACACTTAGACGGGTTTGTCCTTTGATCTCGTCTTTCATCTCGATTGAATCCTTCATCTTCATTAAATAATCGAGATGAAAAATTGCTTTCGGATGTAGAATGACAATTTCGAGCCGAATTTCATGCTGATTGCTTAATCATCGTCATAGGAAATTCGAAAAGAATGTTTAAAAACCAAAATCTAATATGAATTTCAATGACAAAACATATCCGACCTAGTTGAAATTCAGCTTGATCCATTTTAAATGATCCTTGGGTAGAGCCTTGAGTTTTTAATTTTCATTCAAATTTCGGGACGAATAGACTTTCGTTAGATATTCACAAAATTGTTGTCATTGATATTTTTTCTTAACTTTTCGAGTTTATTTTGTGTTGAAATGAAAAATAATGAACCGTAGTGTATAACTTGATATGTTTTCACTGCAGACTCATAATTTTTGAGGAACGTCGTAGTCTAAAAGTTTTTTTCCTGAATAATCAATTCAATGACAGCACCACGTGAATTCGCCCTTTAGGCGAATAGCTGGTGTGAAGATACCAAGAGTAATTAATACCATTAACTGTTTCACTTATTCTGCGATCCACCTTGACAACCTTGAACAATGTCTTGAGGATCGCGCTCGAAATTTTAAATGGATCATCTCTTGAATTCTCATCCGTATTTAACAGGTATAAAAGCGAAAGAATCATTTGCTTCTTCATCATTCAGTCCAATTCAATTCGACGAACTCATCCTACTCCACGATGAAATACGTGAGTATAAATTTTTGGCAACGCGAGGAAGGAAAAATTCTTCTACATTTTTTATTCTCGAGTCGGCTCGAATTTGATGGAATTTGTTCGACATTTCCTGGAACTGTCATTTGAATACCATACGGGGTGCGAATTTGAATAATTTTCTATGTTCACGCTAAGTGATTATATTTATCACAGGAATCTACGTTTGGGCTTGGCAAGTTGGGAAATTCACTTCAACGTTACACTAACTCAACTCCAGTAAAATTGAATTTGTCTTCGGGTAGATATTGGAATGAAGCTTGTTTGTAGGAATGTATCTACTCAAATTTCCATTATTCACAATTTTCTTGAATGGAATCGAAAAATTAAAAATAATTTTCGACTAATTAAGTACACTTTGCATTGAATTTTGAAAGGTCTAGTAGAAAACTATTGTGGAATACTTCTTGTTTTTACTATTTAAATTTTCATAGTATTCTGGAAATTGATCAAATGAAAAGTTTTTAATTTTCATTTTAATTTGAAACTTGGCATCCACGCATAACATAACTAGAACCTTCAATAATTTTAGTTTATTTCAGAGTATACTCTTTGGAATATAATTCATATTTGGCTTCTCATCCGGAGTTATTAAATTATTTTCAATATTCTCGGGTTTTAGTTTTATGCGATTCCAGTTTGAAATATTGATGAAAAAATGTAGAATTTCATAATAAAGAACTCCTAAGAATCTCATATGACCTGATCAATTTTTCTTTCAGTTTATTTCAGCTCTTTGCTGCGTTGCAGTAGTTGTGGCAGATAAGCTCAACAATGTCTATCTTCCCCCCTCAAGTTCAATTTCAGCAGGAGGAAATGGAAATATCCTGAGAACGCCATTTACTCAGACTTTCATTCAACCTGGACGTAAAATTTTCTCTGGAACCTACCAAACAGCTCAACAAGGCAATGTTTACGCTAACCAACAATCTTCTTTCAACAACTACGCTAAAGTTTCAGCTCAACCACAAATTGCTATCTTGAGATTCAACAATGACAATAATGGTGAAGGAACTTACAGATTCGAGTAAGAAATATATTTTGATTAATTTATTTTTCTTTGTTGAGTGCAATGAGATTAAAAATTCCTATGAGAACACTGTAGCTTGCATTTTTGAAGGAATTAAAAATTTCATGAACCGTTCATTCAGAATGTTGAATCATAATTGAAATTTCACAGATACGAGACTGAAAACAAAATAGCCCAGCAGGAATCAGGACAACTTAAGAATGCTGGAACTGACCAGGAAAGCAACGTTGTTCAAGGATCCTACTCTTATATTGGCCAGGATGGTCAAACCTACACCGTCGACTACGTAGCTGATGATCAAGGTTTCAGAGCTAGTGGTGCTCATCTTCCAGTTGCTCCAGAAATCCCTGAAGAGATCAGGAAATCCCTCGAACAAAACGCTGCTGATGAAGCTAGAGGAATTGTTGATGATGGTCAATACAGACCTGACCCATCGGAAAGAATCAACAGTGCTCAATTCAACAATGCCCAAATCAACCGTCAATACTTGACTCCAAAATTGACAGGAATTTACCAAAAACAACAGAATGGTTATAGATATTGATGATTTATCTCAACATTGCTTTGTGTCATACCTAATACTGTGAATACTCTTATGTGCCGAATGTTGTTAATAAAACATTATTTATTTATAATTCTTCTTTTCATTCGGAATTTTATTCCACTATAGGGTTTTTTCAATAAGATTTCATTCTGATTAAAGCAGGGAAAAAGAATATTTGACATGCCCTCAGGAGAACCGCTAACTGTAGACACGTGTTTCGGGCTTTCGGCCCTCATCAGTACGGTAAAAAAATGTTAGATGAGCAATATTTGAAGAAAAACAACAAACAAACGCAGTCCATAACAGCTAGCGCTTCTCCTGAGGGTATGTCCAATATTCTTTTTCTTGATTTGTAATTTGACCCTCGATAACCTTTCTACATTTCATTCTGATTAGCTTGCTATTTTGGCAGCTGTCAATTTTGAAAATGTCATCTTTTGACTTTTGAGAATTGAAACTACACAGTTACTGAAAATGAAATGATACAAGCTTCAACAACGCATTTAATCGTTTGTGTCAACGTGATGCATCTTCTCAGCCAACCATAGAGAATCTAGCGAAAAAATGAAACCTTTAATTCTAAAATACTTTATTAGTATAGGTTGTATTCAAAAATTCAGATATCATCATTTTTAGTTGAATTGAGTGGAATACTGATAATTTTCCTCAACCATATAGGGAAAACCAATATTCTTTTTTTCTCGATCGATAGCTTCACCTACAATGAATAACCTAATGGGATGTAAATGTGCAAGCGAAAGTAAATATTTATTAATTAAGACATTTACTCTATCTTCTCTACCTGAACTTCTTTTCGGGTCAAGATTAGAGTAATAATATTAAGCACACACTTACCTATAATCAATTATGCAAACGATTCGCTTCTACAAGTGAACTCGGAGTGAATTACCTTTTAATTGGAAAATGGTAAAAAAGTACTTTTAGATCGTGGCTAACATCATGAGTAACACTGCAAGAACTAATTAATGCATAGGCTGATGAAGATGAAATTGTATGCTGAATAGTGCCAGTAAGATAAACCCTCTCTATATGGACAAAATGATTGAAAAAGATAGAATACGCAATAGCTTTAATAAATGGAAAGTTCTACATCAGAAACACATATCACATGAATTTATTCTTAGAAAAATAATCAACATTTTTAAAGAACTTTTTCGAAACCTTGACTGAAATGATATAATTTGAAGAACAAATAACTGTATCAAGCTATAGAAAATAAGCTATTCTACTTATTCTAGAATTATTTACATTAATCAATTAACGTCTGAGTTTTTATTCTACCAACAATAAGCATGTACTTGAACATTCGTAGGAAGCAATTTACAATGACAGATTATCGATATACTCTCATAATACAAAATAAGATAACAAGAAAATGAATCGATTTTTCAACTCGAAACAATGTGAGCAACTGAGTAACAATCTTAAAATATCCCAACTAGATAAGTTACGAAGAACACGAACAGAATAACAAATATGATTTTCTTTGTCAACGCAAGAATAGAATCAACGCAAGAATAGAATGAGAAGGGTCTGGGATATTTTCTCATTTTGAATTCCTTGTCTTTCAAGATCTTGTACATCATGAAAGGAGAAGGCAGTCAAACTGTAATTCCTGTGGATTCCACTTCTTCTTTTCTCTCCGAGGAGAAAAGGAATATTTGAGTATTCGTCTAGCCAAAATTCCAATTCATTTGCTGCATCTCTGCGGTAGAATCATTCTAGATGCCTTCAAGAAAATATATGTATAGGAAGTGTTTCGAGCAAATAGTATTCGAATTTCGATTGATTCTTCCGCATGAATGGAGATGGATGAACTTTTGATATTTGGTTAGATTTCTCGAACAAATTCCGAATTCATCCAATACTCGAATGAATAAATTCAGTATTAAACAGAATACAACTTTCTGGTGCTAAAGTTCAAACTGAACCAATGCATCATACTGATCAAACGTAAGTTGCTAATAGTTCTCTAAGTGTCAAACCACAATATGACATCTTGGAAACTACATTACATATAAGCCTGTTACATTAAGTCAGGGAATTTACATTTCAATCAAATATACATGATATACTCCTAAATATACGTCCGATAAGAATGATGCAATAGGTATACGAAATGACGTCCGAAGAAGTGGAAACCAGGAATTCGCTTAAAATAAGAAATAAAACCATGACAAATTGTAAGTTTCACTTTAGGAAGAGCATCTAGGGATTTGTATACAAATCGTAATAATTTCGAAAGAATTTCGAATCAAGGGGGCTCAAGTAATTCGAAAATCTTTCGATATCAATTTAAGGTACAGGTTTTCAACAAACTTCTATTTACAAGGTTCAGACAAACATCCATCAGTCTTGCTTTTAAGCGGGAATGGCATACATGAGTTGCTAGCGGATTTTTTTCAATTTTACAATACATACTCACATAAATAATTCGATGCAACATGCATCTGGATTTTTTGAGCTATGTACACCCAATATTCCAGATAAAAGTTGGAATATTCTTTTGTACATTAAAAATATGAAACAATGGATTTCTCCACTTGGTATTCGATTCGAAGTCATGAAAATCATTTGGTGAGGAAATGAATAATAAGAAATTGTGTTATGTTCAATATGTAAAACTAGGTAGATTTCAGATTCGTATCATTCGTACATAATTTCAATTCAGGTATAATTGATGAGTACAACTAATATTTTCTAAACAGTATAATGAATTAATAACAAAATAGCCCTGAGGAATTTTCAGATAATGCCCTTGTTATGAATTCAGAATTTAACTTGATTAATTACATTTCGGAATTGAATAAATTTCCACAAAAACACCAGGGCAGAAAATCGGAGTAACAATGCCTATTATTGAATTTGGAATCTTTCTGAATGTTATGAACATACAATAAATCTCTTTTTCGGCATCATTCAGAGTGGCATTCAAAGTTCTCAATGAAATGATTTTTATAAGCTCTTTGAATGGAACCTCTGACTGAATGCATGCAACATCATTTATTTGTTTGAATTGATTTCAACAAAAAAGCCGATTATGTTCTGAAACTTTTCTATATTCAAAAGAAACTGTATATCCCCAAGAAAATTTTGTACGCTTCTCATACGTACCTCAGAAAACAATTTTGAATTAATTTACAAGGTGTTCCTGAATTGGAGTAAAAATGAAATGAGACATTCTTTGGGCAATTTCAATAAAACGACTGCTATAAACATGGATCTGCAATTGTTTTTTTTTTCGACAACTTTAATTTTTTTTTTTCAAGTTTTAGCATGGCATCTACACTTGACAAGATATTCAACTGAAATTATTAGGGCTTTGATTAAGTGCATCAATGGCTGTTGAAAAAATAAAAAAACTTTCATCTAGTACTAAAGTTTTTGGTCGAGAAAAACATTTCAAACAACTCTTCGGAAAACGCTCTAAAATCCAAATCATAAAAACCGACTAAGCAAGCTGTGGCGAGTGAATTAATTTTAGTTTTGGTGTTTCTTTTTGCGATCTGAAGCTATGATTCATAAGACATACAAGAAACACCCTGTATCTTGAAAACAATGCATTTGAGGAATTTTTTTCTTGAAATTAACCAAGGGATCTCTCATATTAATTTGTACCTCCACTTTAATGCATATTCAGAGACGAATCCAATGCAACAGAATTAAATGATTGTATCTATATTGAGAAGTTTCTTCAATAATATCTGATTACTCCTATATTCTTAATTCCTCTGCATAATAGATGGATCTACCTAGTCTCTCTGTTATTTTGAATGTGAAATGAATATTCGACTTGTTTTTCATTGATTCATCATCTTAAAAATTATTTTTTGTCATGCAATAGTTGATGTCAAATGGCTATTACTAACAATCAGGTCTCTTTAAAAATAATCAACTATTGAAAACTCCTTGATTTTCTCCGAATATTTATATTCGGGACTGCACATGACACAGGAATATATTCTTTAGACCACAGAGGATCTATATTCATGGCTTTTCAAGAATCCCTAGCTATATTATGACTTCAGACCAAGTAATTTCCTAAATGCTCTCCTATATTCTAAATTGAAAATTGTATAAATAATCGGATTCAGAACTGAATTTATATAACCTAACCATGTAATAAAATTAACCACTTTTTTCGATGGCGGACAACAACTATCACAGAAAGGAACAATAACATACATTAAAAAAAATGGCAACCAACAGAAGACAAAAACTCCCATGATGATTCCCAAGGTTCTAGCAGCCCTTCTCTCCTTCGAAAGCGAAATTTTCTGTTTCTCTTCAATGAACTGATATACAACACCCGGTTTCTTTGCCTCTTGTTCTGTGTTTTTCGTGAAATTTTTTGAAGTACTGACCTGTGAACACTCAATGACTGTCAACTGGGTTGATTCTTTGGGCGTCACAAAATCGCAAACGTGAGAGTTCTTACGAGAAGAAGAAGAATCAGGATTATCTGTGAGAGAATCCTCGTGAATTAGTATGGGTTTCAAGCTGCCATCATTGGTTGGTTTGAAATTTTCATTTCTCTTCTTCTTCTTGCTTTTCTTGGGATGGCTTTTGATACTTGCATCTCCGTCAAAGTGTTCGTTGTGATTTGTTTCGCTACTAACAGATTCCCTATCAGGATTCAGCTCTTTGCTTTCCATGGCTGTTGTAGTTTGATTCTTCATCTTTGACACTGCGTTGAGTTTCGATGCCTTTGCTCTCTCCCTTAGTCTTCTTCTAGTAGCTATGAATATCTCTAAGTAAACTATCGACATTATAACCAGAGGAATGAAGAACGATCCAGAAGAGGAGTAAACAACGTATCCTCTACGTTCAGTTAGCTTACAGGTTTGTTGGATCTGAAACTCTTCAGCGCTGGGCCAATCATTCCAACCAACAAGAGGTGGCGAGCTGATTATAAGTGATAATATCCACACTCCAGCAATTTGACTAAGTACCCTCTTCACAGTCCTCTTTTGAGCATAGTTTATAGGGTCAGTTATGGCCCAAAAGCGATCTAAAGCAATAGCACACAAATTTAGAATCGATGCAGTACAGCAAAGAACGTCAGATGTCAACCACATCTTGCAAATGTGGATTCCGAAGACCCACCTTCCCAATATCGTATAAACAACATTTAATGGCATAACAAGTATAGCTACAGTAAGATCTGCTACAGCCAATGAGACAATAAAGAAATTTTGAACGATTCTTAAAGGTTTGTAGGTGAAAACACTTAGTATGACTAGGATGTTTCCTACGATTGTGACAAATATTATTAGAGTTAGAGTGACAATTGTAAGGTAGGCCTCCCATTCTGGAACATCTATTGATCCGAATATGCTGGTATAATTGTGGATAACCGGCAGGTCGCAATCCTCTGGTAGAGTGTAGTTTTGGTCCATTGCTGTGATGGGGCGTTTGAGAGGATGCTACACCTGAAAAAGAAGAAGGATTGATTATTTTTTCGAATAAATGCTCCAATATAAAGGGTTTTTAAATAATAGGTTTCAGTTTTATAGAAACAAGGAGGAGTATATCTTAAGCGGAATCAATGAATGCTTATTTCATTATAAAAAGGAAGATATGCCATTAACGATGGAAAATGATATCAGCCAAATGACCCCCACGGCTTCAGTTGCAGCACCACATCTTTTTCATATACATATAATCTTCCATTACCAATTCTCACATTTGTGGCTGCAGGTCCTTGATAACTTCACGAATTCCATCTTTGAGGTCTTGAATCAATTGTGAAGTATTGGCATAGATTTTATCTTTCAGGTGGTCCCGGTAAAAAGGTCTATATGTGTGAAATCACAAATTTCGATGACCAATTGTAATCACCTCTTCAAAAAAAAATCACGGCCAGAAAACTCTTCTTGCAAAATTGCAATTGTTTGGTGCTTGTTGAAAAAACATCGTTTACATCAATATCTTTCAATTTCGGCCATAAAAATCAGTAATCATTGCAATATTTTCACCGTAATAGTTATGCCAGCTCATAGAGTAATAAACCTAGATAGAGTAAGCAATTTTCACATGTCCCCAACATGGTTAGATTACGTTGTCGGTTGTGATATATTTTCAAATCCACAATTTAACTATATCGTCATGAAAGTATATGATATTGAATGAAATATATTTATTTGAGTGATTCCCGATTAAATATGCAAATTTGAATATTTGGATTCCGATATTTTTCCTAATTGTCGAATTTATAATAAGCAGAATATTTATCATTTTCTGTATCAACCTGATGAAGTCCAAGGTTTGGCAACTTTTGCTCTCCTAGTGTCATCGGTTGTTTTACATCGTTTGGCTCGCTTGAAGTTTGCTTTCTGAATTTCTGATATATTTTAGTATTTATTTCAATATATTTTGAGTTAATATGAAACGTTGATTCACTTTATGGAGAAACTCGCGAATTGAGTGAAATATCGTATCACAGATATGTTTTCATTTCCGCTCGCTTCATGTCAAATTTATGTTGGGGACAAAATATGCTTACTGAAAATGACATATGCTTCCTCTATCTATGTTTATTACTCTGAGTGCCAGTTTCATTTTAGTGGCAATTTGAGAATGGAGAGGCTTTTCAACAATCATTCATGGATTTTCCGAGCCTCAAATACTTATTAACGTAGCCTCCGAGGTGAAAATGGGCCTCACCACTGAAGATGATTTCTAGATGAAAATCATTTTGATCCATTTTAAGGATCTTATCAGCGAATTAACGCAGTTGCTTTGCTGGTGATCGACCGATTTGAGTTTTTGTGTTAACTGAACTCTGAAACCTTAAGACCTAAGTCTTAAGTGCAAAATACTTCAGGTGCTTCAAGGAAAGAAATTAATCTGCCAATAAGTAGTTATTGTTGTGGTTAAAGTCTATTTCGAAAGCAAATACGAATAATTCTAAGTTTTGGATAGTTGTATCATTCTTGAAGATAACTATGTTAACGAATATAGTCGAATTTTTGAGGAAAAATGTTTTTTCAATTGGTTAGGCCCAGAATTTATTGAGTGAAGTATTACACTGTCGGATTGCCCATTTCGTTCGCGGAAAAAAGCATGTTTCATGATATTGTCAAAGAGTGTTCGCCTCATAACTCAAACTTTCAAGTTGAAACGACGAATGAAGCCGACAACTTAGCAAGGTCATTCTTGCTCCGGTTCGACCTTGCTGATAAAATGCTCCCAGCTAAACTCAGTGGTAAAATCACTGCTTAACTATGTGGAGAGACAAAGCGGAATGCCTTCAAGACCCCTATACTTTCGCGAATATCAAAGACTGGAGGAATGTAATCGGAGCATAAAATCATTCTGTTGTTTTCAAGCAGGGAACCAAATATAGAGCCGTTCTTCCTATAGATCCGGGAATTACGTTAAATGGGCAATTTAGATGGAAACTTCCGCCATGCTGAAGGGCACAAAAACTTCGGCATGAGAGGAAGAGGGAGATACATAGTTCCGATGGACGACATTGTTCGTCTGTACTTGTTGAGCTTTTTTTTCTTCGTTTCAAGGTGACCGTTATTTGATTTGTGCTCCTGAACTCGTCTCTGGATCTCTGGGGGTGAAACTTGGGAATCGATTTGAATTTAGAGTGATGATATTACTGGAATTTCTGCAGAAGGTCTTGAAAACCTTGTTTAACGTATAATTCTATAAAGGGCATAAGCCTTTTTTAACTATCTTCGTCGGCGACTGAAGAGATTCAACAGGAATTAGGGAATATATTTCTTCAACTAATTACGATCGTAATACACGATAATACACCTAGAAACATGAAATTTTTTGGGATGGTTCGAATTTCGAATGTCGATGTTTTCTTCGTTGAAAGGCAGAATCAGGTTGGATGAAAATGGCCGTCCGAAAGTTTGTTTTCTACTGTACATTTCACATTAATCGCGTTATCAGAAACGTAGAAATTTCAAGAAGATTATCTAAAAAAAATAGCCAATGTTTTCGTGACCACGAATTTCATGGTGATGTGAAATAACAATTTTCAGCTTCTTCACAAATTTCGAGCTGAATCCATGATTGGAATTATAGAAATTCGATAAGAATATTAGAATGCGTAAAAATATGAAAGACCGAAAATTGAAAATAAACAAAGAGAAACGACCTGAGATCCCAGCCTTGAATAACACATAGGTACTCCAAAATTGAAAGCACATCCATCTATTTGGCACAAACAGCAAACTTATCCGGTAACTCGGAAGCATATGGAAGAACCCAAAAATTTTAATAAGAGATAGGTACTGCGATTTCAAAAAAACCGAGTTTATCCACTTTCAGTGTTCCAGATAGGTTTAATCTATTCTTGGAGGGAAATAAAAAAAGTTGAGCTTTCCTAATTTTCTCAGAAATTCATCCTAACGACAGAAGAGAGTGCTGAAATTATAGGCGAAAAAATAGAACAACCGAAAACGAGATTCAATTGAAATAAAACAAAGAGGAACGACCCAAGAACCGAGCCTTGAATAACACATACTTTCCAACTAAAAGCATATCCATCATTTTGGCAAAAACAGCAAACTTATCCGGTAACTCGAAAGCATATGGAAGAACCAAAAAGTAAGATAAGAGATACTGCGATTTGAAAAAAACCGAGTTTATCCACTTCCAGTGTTTCGGATCGGTTAAATTTATTCTTTGAACAGAGACGAGAAAGCAGTTTCGCTCTCCTAATTTTTTCAGAAATTCATCCTAATGATAGAAAAGAGAGCTGAAATTATAGGCGTAAAAACAACCGAAAACGAGATCCAATTGAAATAAAACAAAGAGGAACGACCCAAGAACCGAGCCTTGAATAACACATACTTTCCAACTAAAAGCATATCCATCAATCTGGCAAAAACAGCAAACTTATCCGGTAACTCGAAAGCATATGGAAAAACCAAAAAGTAAGATAAGAGATACTGCGATTTAAAAAAAACCGAGTTTATCCACTTCCAGTGTTTCGGATCGGTTAAATTTATTCTTTGAACAGAGACGAGAAAGCAGTTTCGCTTTCCTAATTTTTTCAGAAATTCATCCTAATGATAGAAAAGAGAGCTGGAATTATAGGCGTAAAAACAACCGAAAACTAGATCCAACTGAAATAAAACAAAGAGGAACGACCCCAGAACCGAGCCTTGAATAACACATACTTTCCAACTAAAAGCATATCCATCAATCTGGCAAAAACAGCAAACTTATCCGGTAACTCGAAAGCATATGGAAGAACCAAAAAGTAAGATAAGAGATACTGCGATTTAAAAAAAACCGAGTTTATCCACTTCCAGTGTTTCGGATCGGTTCAATTTATTTATTGAACAAAGACGAGAAAGCAGTTTCGCTTTCCTAATTTTTTCAGAAATTCATCCTAATGATAGAAAAGAGAGCTGAAATTATAGGCGTAAAAACAACCGAAAACGAGATCCAATTGAAATGAAACAAAGAGGAACGACCCAAGATCCGAGCCTTGAATAACACATACTCCATCTTTCTGGCAAAAACAGCAAACTTATCCGGTAACTCGGAAGCATATGGAAGAACCAAAAAGTAAGATAAGAGATACTGCGATTTAAAAAAAACCGAGTTTATCCACTTCCAGTGTTTCGGATCGGTTTAATTTATTCCTGGAAGAGAGGGCGAGAAAGCAGTTTCATGGCAAATAAATTAGAGACCATTAGAAAGTCACCTGCAACGGCGGAGCATCCTATTTTATGCCTGCGCTCGCTGAGTACCCAGCCTCACGATTCGGAAAAACCAATTAAAGATTGTACGTCACAAAAGAACGAAGCCTTCGTGACCGACTTCGCAATATCGAACGACAGTTTTCTGTCTTAAAGGAAATTCGGGGAGAAATCTTGTTAGACGCGGAGCGCGAAGCATTCAGACGCCTTCGGCGCTCGGGACGGAATACTTGAAATAATTCGCCATTGATTGGTTCAGATGCCAGAAAAATAATATGGGCCCTCTTTCATATCACTACGAGGCTGCCAGCATGTATGTGGAAGATGATTATCATTCTGGAGGCGACGCTGGGAATCGTTGATTATTATTGGTTTATTTGGGCCTCCGGGTATAATAGGGTGTTGCTAGTTGGATGTTGGTTGCTGTTTAGGCTTGTGGGGGAACCACAGGAGGCTAAATTCCCGATGAGTGAAAGCTTTCTTGTTGACATGTAATGGGTGGATTGGGAAAATTCAATAATCGATCAAATCCCGTTGACAAAAGGTGACCAGCTAGCTCCTAAGGACCTTTATTATTTAGAGAGAATCCTACATAAAAGAACAAAGGACACCAGTAATTTGATTGCATGATTACCTAGTTTTTTCATATCACTGAAAATAAAGTAAACTTTTTTTGTCTAATACTTATTGTGAACCAAAGTAAAAAAAGTTGTAAACTGAATGAAAACTTACATGACCCTTTATTAATTTACTTGATTTCAGTGCTATGCTATCATTAGGATGAATTTCTGAAGAAATTAGGAAAGCAAAATTGCTTTCTCACTCCCTCTTCCAGGAATGAATTGAAGTGAAAGTGGATAAACTCGATTTTTTAAAATCGCAGTATCTCTTATTTTACTTTTTGATTCTTTCTAATGCTTCCGAGTTACCGGATAAGTTTGCTGTTTATGCCAGATGGTGGATATGCTTTTAGTTGTAAAGTATGTGTTATTCAAAGCTCGGATCTTGAAGTTATTCCTCTTTTTTTTATTTCAATTGAATCTTGTTATCTGTTGTTCATGTTTTGGAGCCTATAAAATTTTAGTTCTATGTTAGTATTCTCTGATATAACTAGGATGAATTTCGGAAGAAATTAGGAAAGCAAAATTGCTTTCTGGCACTTTCTTCCAAGAATGAATTAAAGTGGATAAACCTGTTTTTCATAAAATCGCAGTATCTCTTATCTTTATTTTTGATTCTTCTATGTGCTTCCAAGTTAGCGGATAAGTTTGCTGTTTTTGCCAAATAGATGGATATGCTTTCAGTTTGAATCTATGTGTGATTCAAGGCTCGGCTCTTGGGTCTTTCCTCTTTAATCTGAAGAAGAAATTGCTTTCTCGCCCCCTTTTTCAAATATGAATTGAAGTGGAAGTAGATAAACCGGTTTTTTTCAAATCGCAGTATCTCTTTGTTTTCTTTTTGGTCCTTCCATATGCTTCTGAGCTACCGGATAAGTTTGCTGTTTTTGCAAGACAGATGGATATGATTTAAGTTGGAAAGTATGATGCCTTGTCTGTCATTTCGACATTTGATTCTAGTCGAGATGATTCGTTTTCCTTAGGTCAGCTTCAGCAAACATCCTGTATGTAGATGACTGCCACGATATTTTGAAAACAGATCTCCCCCCAGTAGGTTCATTTGTCACCAATATGCTCAGCGATAACGCTTTACTTTTAATGTCAGAGAAAAAGAGGTAAATCTTTTCCTGCATTATGTTCCATAACTTCCTCGTCCATTAAATCCATCCCGGAGAATTCTAAGAGGGCGCAAAAAATCGGTAATCAATTCTTGTCTCCCCCTAGAAAAATGTGCACGGCATTCTGAAACTTTCACTAATGCGTTGCCGCGTAAAGGGGTGGCGTTGGAAATGTGTAAAAAGTAGGCCATCACCATTCGTTACCGAGTTTACAACTTTGAATCGGGTGTTTAATTCGAAATTTTCGCTTAATTTCGAATGAAAGCGGGTAGTTTGGATGAAAAGAACTCAATTTCAGCGATGGAGTTTCTGAATGATGTTCCTTATTCCGAAACAACTCTTTGGATGGGCAATCATGATAACGATCAGTAGGGAAATCACGGAAGGAAGTAAAAGAAAAGTTGTTTGTATTCGTGGAAAATGAGGCATATTTAGTTGGGCTTTCATTTGTGAATTGTAGGGTTTTTTTATGTTCCAAGCTCAGGATATAATGATATGTTTGGTCGGAGATTTCCATATGGAATTACCTGTGTAAAAATAGTGTTTTTTTTTCATACAGGGTGTGTTATTTCGTGACTTGAATTGCCCTCCTAGGAAGGGAACAGATTTACTAATATAATTATATACAGGGTGACTCACGAGTGAACGGACAAATGAAAACTCCGTGCTGATTCCCAAATATACTAATATCTGTGAAATTTTTCTTTTAGCATAGAAACGAATGAGAATACAAATAAGTTTTTTTTTGATAAATAATTTTTCAAATATGAGTTTTGTTTTTTAAATTTCTGCAATCTGTATTGGAAATATTGAGCATTTCACTTTTTCACTTAATTCACGTGTTTTGACATAAAAATATTACCTAAATATTCATCACCGAAATATTGCGTAATTTTCTTAAGATATCTTCAGAATCTAAGATATTATATGCATTCTCAATTTCGAATTCAAAATATATATCTCTAATGATAATTAATTTTTAAGATCTGTTATAAGTATCATAAACACCATAAAAATTACTCCAAAAAATTCTCAAACAGAAACCAAGATATAACAAAATATTTGAAGCAGTCATTTTCCAGATACACCCTGTAACTCGATAACGAAGCAGAATATTTACGATCTAATTTCTCAAATATTCTTATTTCGAAAAAAAAAGATCGTGGGTTTTCGAAGATTTTTTTCTCTGAGTCTTATAATTTTCTAGAAGCTCTCAGTGAGCAATGTATTTGGGACACCCTCTACAAGTGAAATTTAAACCCTGCTGATTCTGTGGTCACTGGAATATTGGGTTGTTCGATATTCTCCTTGAATTTTCTATGGTTCTGGTTGAGCGATCAGTATGAAATTTTGCACGAGTATCTAAAATTTCATTTTACATCGAAATAAAAATTTTCATTTCTATCAAACTTGCAGTTTTGAAATTATCAGGAACACAAAATTTGGAATAACCATATTCACGGAACCCCTAGTCCGATTTTGCCGATTGAGGAACATAACTGCGGTATTTCAGATCCGAACCTACCCTGAAAATTTCAAGTTTCTAGTTCTTTCTGTTCGAAAGTTATTCTGTTTACTGCTGGACGGAAAGAATCGAATTTGATGATAAAGACGTTGTGACAAAATGACGAATGAAGCGAATAAAAATGAAAGTTATTTATAGAGAAAAGATTCTTCATAAAAATTGTTTATTTATGAAAAATTTATAAATTTACTATTGATTTATCGTTTACTAAGACATTGAGTGTTGCAAAACAAAGAAATTAAAATATAGTTGATAGAATTTTCTTTCAAGTGGTATACATGATGATGTGTGAAGAAAAAGCAATTTCGAATTTTATTCCATGAATAATTATAATAACACATCATCAATAGAATGTTTATGATTCATTAAAACTCTCAATACTGAAAACTTTCTATAAAGTTCTGCTGAAAACTCGCAATTTGTATCACAATTTCTATCGTTTTAGAAACAACTACTTTACCGTGATCTATTCGTCTCAGTTGAGGATTATTCGAATTCAAATTTCCGAGCAAGCGGAGGGAATCATCACATAGGATATCTATGTGTTGGGAATTCCCATGAAACGAAATTGGAAAAGTTTTGCCCTTTCTCATATGTTAATATCGATTCCAATAAGACAGCGAATGCTCAGTAGAAGATCATTTCAATTTCAGATTATCGTAGGGAATGTGTTTTATCGAAATCGAACTATTGGGAGTTGATAACTTCCTCATGAATTATACAGGGCTGGCAAGTCAGTAAATGTATTATCAATGAGTTATGAATAAATACATAAACAATGCCGAAAGTCAAAAGGACAAATAGTGAAAAAACAATTAGAAAAAGTGGGAGTTGATACATCGCCCTCGTTTCCTATACAAAATACTACTACTAACTCAGGAATTCAGGTAATCAAAACTGTATTACATCGAACCCCTACAACATGTACTACCCTTCTCTCAAAGCGATGTTGGAAAGGAAACTGTTCAAATGACCGTATCTAACGGGTGTTTTTTTTCGAAGTATATAACTTTAAGTTGGCATTACTGTTCAAGATGGCGACCGATTTAACAGCTGTCAAGTGATTTATTTGCAGTTTGGTTTGGCAATTCATCATGAATAGATTCACGACTGAACAGCCCTTGCAAATAGTGCAATTTCATTTCGAAAATAATGATTCTGTGCGGAATACGTATCGCGCACTACGTCCATTTTATTTTGTTCAGCGATGAAGCGCACTTCTGGTTGAATGGCTACGTCAACAAACAAAACTGCCGCATTTGGAGTGAAGCTAATCCTCAAGTGTATGTCGAAACACCGTTACATCCAGAAAAATTGACTGTTTGGTGCGCTTTATGGGCTGGTGGAATCATTGGTCCGTACTTCTTCAAAAACGATGATGGCCAGAACGTTACAGTCAATGGTGATCGGTATAGAGCCATGATTACTAACTTTTTCATTCCTGAATTGAACAACCATGATGTCCAGGAGCTGTGGTTCCAACAAGACGGCGCAACATGTCACACAGCTCGTGCCACAATCGATTTATTGAAATACACGTTTGGTGACCGCCTAATTTCACGTTTTGGGCCTGTGAATTGGCCTCCAAGATCTTGTGATTTAACACCACTAGACTACTTTCTGTGGGGCTATGTAAAGTCATTGGTCTATGCGGATGAGCCACAAACCCTTGACCATTTGGAAGACAACATTCGCCGTGTTATTGCCAATATACGGTCACAAATATTGGAAAAAGTCATCGAAAATTGGACGTCCAGATTGGACTACATCCGAGCCAGCTGTGGCGGTCATATGCCAGAAGTCATATTGAAAATGTAATGACACAAGATTATCTTGCAGATAAATAAAATTCATGTCAATCTAATTATCCATCGTTGTTTTATTGCAATTTTAAGTTCTATAGCTCTAAAAAAAACACCCTTTACATGTACTACCCTTCTCTCAAAGCGATGTTGGAAAGGAAATTGTTCAAATGACCGTATATACTAATCTATTCAACTAATGGCATGTAACTTCTATTTGTGGCATTAGATATCTATAATATCAAGACAGATATCTATAATATCAAGACGTATTGTTGCCAATACTGTATTCGAGAGGAAGCAAGATATACGAGTATATACGACAATAGATGCATTCTCGAATGCGCTTTTGCGTAGTTGGAAACCCGTATTGAAATTATCTCTATTTATTGAGTATGGAGTTGGTATAATTTGTCGGTAATGGGATATAAGTCAATTTAATATCTTTGAACGAGGACAACGCACAGAGAGGGGATTATATTAAATTTATCGGTGGATGAGTATATCAATTTTAAGATCCTGGGGATATCGATTAGATTTTTGATTAATAGATTCAATTTGGTTTCCTGAATACGATGTCATAATTTAGAGAGCTGACTTGGTTTGAAAGTCCAATTTAACAATTTTATTGCGTTGTTGAAGCGTTTATTGTTCTATGTAGTAATGCCGTAGTTTTGACTTCTCAAGTATCAAAAATGACAACTATTCAAAAGTGATAGCTGCCCAGTTAACGCGCTATTAAAAATGAAAAGCAATACAATAAATCAAGAAGATTTAGGATATAGTTTTTAGCAGTGATTGATTGTTTTTACAGTTTCATTGTTTGTTTACAGTGAAAAAGAACGTTTTAAAAATGGGCAATTATTGGAAACTTGGGGAACCTAACACCAAATCGTTACCGTAATGTAAAAATAATATAATTCATCCTTAATGAACCATGATTCAATCTCGAAGCGAGATCAATATATAAATCGTATAGATTGCATTGTATTCGCCGCAGTGAAATAATAATGTAAAAGGATTTCCATCAATTCGTGTGTAGATGGAAGAATTCGTTCCGGAAAAACGATATTCCTAAGTAAATGGAGACAGTTCGAGAGAATCTCGAACTTTTAAGGTGATTAATCTGTCCTTTGGGAAAAACGGGACAGCTCAGTATTTTTCCGAGTTCAGAGAGTGATCACGAAAAATATATCATCCGGTTCTCTTGAGGAATTAATAAGTTGAATTTCAGCGTTTACATTCACGATTTTAATTTTGAAAATCATAACGGAATGAACAACTTCTTTCCGTCAGACAGGGTTGATGAATATTTTCATTTTCTTCATTTGCTGAGTTTTAAATTTGGGAATTTAATGTTTAGGCATAAATCACCCGTTTTATTTGGAATTTCATAATTACAGTGGATTAGGACCATTTCATGATGAAATATTCCATGATCTTGCAGTAAATTTGATATTGGCTACCTATTAGGTGTACTTTACTTCCGACGTTTTGCAACGTCTGTAACGGTAAGTGGTAGTCAAAATAAATAGATCGTAGATGTCATACAATAAACTAAGGTATTTTTAAAAATAAAGCCATCGAAATATTAGTCAATTTGTGTCTGCATCATGAAGCTATTCCCAATCAAACATGACAGCTAACGAGCCAAATTCTCGTTATTTTTATTTTTCTGCTTCAATATGAAAAAAATTGGGGCTGAGGCTCATCGAATGCTCTCCAATAACTATGGTGAGGCCGCTAGTAATGAAAAAACGTACCGAGAGTGGTCTCAAGAACGGTGATTTTGACGTCGAAGGCCAGTTTGGCGGTGGAAGAGAGAAGGTTTGCGAAGATGCAGAATTGAAGGCATTACTTGATCAAGACTCGTGTCAAACTCAACAAGAATTGGCAGGATCATTGGGAGTGATGCAACAAGCCATTTCAAAACGCCTAAAAGTCATGGAAATTATTCAGAAACAAGGAAATTGGGTGGCGTATGAGTTGAAGCCGAGAGATGTTGAACGGCGTTTGTTTGCTTGTGAACAGCTTCTTGCAAAGAAAGACGGACGGGATTTCTGCATCAAATTATGACTGGAGACGAAAGGACTCATTATGATAATCCTAAGCTCAGAATATCATGGGAATATCCCGGCCATGCTTCAACGTCGAAGGCCAAACCGACTATTCACGGTTCCAAAGTCATGCTCAGTATTTAGAGGGACTAGCTCGGTGTAGTGAATTATTAGTTGTTAAAACCGACTGAAACAATCACAGGCGATCGTTATCGAACGTAATTAATGCGTTTGAGCCGAGCATTGAAAGACAAATGGCTGCAATACGACGAGAGACATGATGAAATGATTTTACAGTTTGACAATGCTGTAACAATACCCTATGTTGAGGACAAAAGTTAAATTTTTAAGCAAAAATGTTTTTTTACTGGGTGGGCCTAGATATTATTGAGTGATGAGTTATGTAAGTGGAAATAATAAAGTAAACTGTGAAATTTCATTGTTTTATTGAATTTTACATATAAACCACAGCCATAATTTGAACTATAGAGGTTAAATTCCCGTTTTCCTCGATCGATCCGAAAGGTCGATCATTGAAAATAATGTACCGAAAAATAAACCACACTTCTAAGCCTCCTGATGGAAATTTACGATATTTGTCTCTTGGCTGCCATTTGGCCGCTGTGATATTTCCTAATGGTAAGCGATTCATTATGAAAGGGAAGCTCTTATGAAATATATGACATATTTTGCAGCGCGTGAATTCGGTAGAGTGAAAAGCTCAAGCCTGGATGGTAACTTTGAGCCTTGAGACCCTCTATCCGCACGAAGTTGAAAGGGATAATTAACTCATTCATCTCTTCTGCTCGGTAAATTTTCGTTTGTCTCGCAATTTACAGTTTCGGGATATATGTGATGGACAAAATCGATATAATACTGACCTTCATATCACATCGTTCGCAGGATGATCGAGGTTCACTTCCATAGAAATCTGAAATAAGAACACAATTTATAATAAATGGAGGCTCATCCGTTGAAAACGTCAAATGTTATTGAAGGTTAACATTTTGATAGGATGAGAAACTTGGTAGCAAGAAGCGATGCAAGAGTTTCTGGTATAGAAAGACTTCACTCTAAAAACCATTTACCTTTCATTCGAAACATTTTTGACTGATACAACTCATAGAAACAGACGGTATAGACCTCAGAGTAATAAACATAGATAGAGGGAGCATATGTCACTTTCAGTAAGTAAATTTTGTCCTCAACATGAACTATCAAATTTGGAATGAAGCGCGCGGTAATGAAAACATATCACTGATACGATATATCACTCAATTCGCGAGTTTCTCCACAAAGAACGCACTTCTTATGTATCATAGTGAATCAACGTTTCATATTAATTCAAAATATAATGAAATAAATACCTAAATATATCAGAAATTCAGAAAACAAACTTCAAGCGCGCCAAACGACGTGAAACAACCGATGACACTAGGAGAGCAAAAGTTGGAAAATCTTGGATTTCAGGAGGTATATACAGAAAGCGTAACCAGAGCCATAGAAAACTCAAGAAGAATATCGAAAAAAAAAACAATATTTCCGTGATCACAGAACTGAGGATGTTCTTATCTGATCTAATATTGAGACTGAAAAACACCATATTCTATGACAATTTGCTCCTTATGGAACGCCATTTCCTTGAAGACAATGGGAGGAATGGCGAAAAAATTATCTTCATATGCTAGAGAAATATCACTTCCATTTGGGCATGATGGATGTCTTTGTTATACACCGAAAGGAAGTGGCTTACTTCCCCTCTTCTAATACGAATAACTGCTGGTCGTTATGGCCTATTTCGTGCAAGGTTCACTGAATAATCTAATTTATGAACTTTATAAGGCACATCCAGTAAGAAGAAGCATAATATCTAGTTTTGGGCCGAGATCGATGTTCTGAATGGAGTGAATTAGAAGCGATAAAATATATAATGTTAATAAAATATGTTTGCAGCCGGAGGGCGTTTTTGAATAGAATGGCATAAAGCATTATACATGGTCCTACAATAGTTAGGACAGAAATAGTAATCGCACTTTTTGTATTACGGTTGGTCCTATTGGAAGGTTTTTCTGGTCGACTATTACACATAAATTTCTCTCTCGAACGATTTATCTGAAATGGACCAATTATATACAGGGCATACAAAACAGGACGTCAAATTTTGTAAATGAATACTTACAGAAATATCCTTATTTCAAATTGAACACCCAGTTTGTTATTGAATCATTAGGCTACAAATTTAGTCAAATAAACGTTATGGTAAAATCCACTGGTTTTCCTCGAAACAGCTCTTTTTTGAAAAAACTACTTTGATTTTAGTATAGAATTTAGTGGAAAACTTTGGAATATTTGATATTACCCAGATGAAATATCGATTTTCAAAGCTTGACGTTTGCTAATAAATTTTTTTCACTGACAAACAGACAGACATGTAATAAAAGTTCTTCAGAACGATCGGTAAGGCATTTTGCAGGCACCAATTTTAAAATAAGAAATTTTCCATCCCGAAAGTGACTACAAAGTTTCCTCTACTTTAGGAAGACTTGAGAGCAATAATTTTATAAGATACATATTGTGTAGTTGCTTATTAGACCATTTTTGAACTGGATTACAAAATTGAATGAAACGTAATCAATGCTATAGATATGTCGACAATACGATTCTTTCCAGAATAAATCTCACAGGACACTGAACAGAGTAAAAACATCGCACTCAATGTTCACTTACTTTCATATGTCACTAATCATCTATTTTGCTTCAATCAATGAGTAAATATGACAGCCAAAATAACGGACAATTTAAATCTTGCACTTTCATCGAAACACCCTCTATAATGAAACAAAATGGATTTTATTTAATTATTCAGGTGAATTTACCACTTCCTCCATTTCAGTTCGAAAATTCGTGAAAATTCGAGAGACACTTGAACTCTCATACAACCATATCAAATTCGTTTGTGTTCACAGAAGATAGAAATAACATCGCTGATGCCTTTCCAACATTTTCTAGGTATCTCTGAGGAAATCGGACATTCCGAAGAGATTTCAAGTTTTAAGGGATGCTTTGATGAGGGTAAGCATGAACGTGTTTTTGTCGAGGAATCCTTATTGTCTAAGAGAGCATTTTCTTTATTCAGGAATTCGTTGACATGCTTGCTACTGAATAGGCAGAACTCAACAGACCAATGCAGGTATATAAGGAATTGATTTAACCACTACTTAGGGTATTGAAGGTATAAATTTGTGGAATAATTATGTAGGTATTTAGTATCAGAATTCATAATTGATTTTGCTGAATCGTAAGTAATTTACAAGTATGTGTATTTACAAGTATGTGTTTCTAACTACTTCTTCTTCTCTTGCTTTAGCTTTCTTAGTTTTATTTTTTTAGTCACCCGAATTGGACAGTTCCTTCAAAAACATAAATAAAATCCACCAAATGGTTTTGAGTGTACATAAATTGAAGTTACATGAGATAGTGGTAGAGTAGAAGCTATTGGAAGGCAGTGTGTTAACTATTTCGCTTGAACATTTGTCCATGAGGAAGCTTTGCTGAGAGAGACTCAGAAGGAAATGAGCCATTTCTAATTGAAACATATCTGAGGAATTTGTTTTGTACTCTCTCAAGAAGAAAACTGTTCACAGATGTGTAGGGTGATCAAACGACAAATGAGAACTCCAACATTGGTTTCACAAGAGATACATAGAGGTAATGTAGTGTTTCCCCGCTGAAATCTCTAGAGCTTCTCAGGACAAATCCCAGAGTCCTCAGAGATGCAGCAGAAATAGCCCGGATATGTGGTCTAAAAGATAACTGACTGTCATATGAAATACCAAAGTCCTTGACAACAAATGCTCTCTCAATGCTTCAACCTCCATTGAAATAGTGAACTGTTTTAGATCTTTCTGGTAGGACGACCTATTCAGAGATATTTCTAGTCCACAGATTTTCCTTTTCCACAGATCTGCAGATTTGCTTTCACCATGCATGAAATAATCACCTCTTACTCTGCCATTTTTCATTCTTCAAATACTTTTCTCTTATCAAAAATGCCATCAAACTGTTCAAGCCATCAGTAAAAGACACCTCGCTACATAAATTATTCGTCTCCACACCCAGAAATAGCAGAGTTCTCGAAAAAAAAAAATTCCAAATGAAATTAATCAGTTTTTTCTGGAGGATCTATCAGATACATATCCGAAAAATCAGAAGCTATGGGGTGCTTCAATGTTGAATTCAATGCGACAGAACTTCTATAAATCAATTTCCACGTGCTGAGAGTTCCAAACCCCTCCCCCAAACATGCAAGACTTCAGAAAAAGTTGAACGAATTCGCTGAATTATTAGTTCGTCTCTATTCGAATAATTTTGTGTGAATCAATTTTGGGTTTATTCAATTGGAACTTCAATCCCGAACAAGGGAACCGGATTGGGTTTCGTCGAACGATCGGGGTATAAGGAGGGAAGATATTTTTCCATTCTGTTTGATCTATTCATCTGAATCCGAGGGAGGATAGAGTTTGTTTGTGATAGTGAAAAAAAGAAGAGTATCCAAATAGACCGATAAATTGGATTATTGAAGTCGTGAATATAAAACTTATGCCGTTTTTTGAGGAGTTTTTTAGGTTATGTTATGTTATATATACAGGGTGAGTCAATAATAATAATAATAATAACTTCATTTAACCATCAAAAAAATATTACATGATAAGTCAATATGAACATGTATATATAAGAGGAATTCGCAGAGCCTCTGAGAACATTATTGAAACAATCACAATAACACATTAAAATTTTTAAAACTGAAATGACATAATCATCAACAGAATAAAAGGTTTTTTCAATGAGAATCTCCTTCATCACTTTCACGAATTGATTTCTTGATAATATCTTCAGATAGTTCGGGATCTTGTTGAATAACTTAATGCACATATGGTTTGTCACTACCCGAGTTCTTTTAATACGGTGATGTGGAATAAGCAAGTCACCTCTTTTCCTCGTTTCATACTGATGGAATTCCCCCAGAGCAGCAAATTTTTGGCCATTCCCAAGTGTATATAACAGGCTGTTCAGTATATACACAGATGGTGAAGTAAGTATTCTCTCTTTTTTGAAAAGGTCCCTGCAGCTTGTTGTTCTTGAGACCCCACATAAGTCTCTTATTATCGATCGGTCGATAACTCCTGTAAATTTTGGTCTAGAAGAATGATTCAAATTTTAACGGAATCGATAGCACTCGGCGCATAAGCTTAGATAATTTTTGACTCTACAGGTTGGTCCTAAAATGTTAAAACACGATACCACCTTGTTTTTTTGAATGAGAAAGCCCATTTTTATATAATACTCATAATCTACATAAAATTCTGATTTAGAAATACCCCACTTGTCATAATATATCTGTGGTACTTTTTGACGTAGTCCACTTTTTTCGAAAAATTTCATAGTTTTGATGGTTTAAACTTAAGATCATAATTTGAAAACCGTTCGAGATAATTGAAAGATTTATTTTTTATTGAATTTATGAAAAGTTTTCAAGTCTTCTGCAAATTTACGGTTTACTCTACAGGGGATCCGAAAGACAATGCAATTTTTCAAAAATTACCTTTAAAAAAGTTCATAAGTCTATTTTTTCAGATGATATGATCTGAATTTTTTTTGCTTGTTGGATAGCCTAGTGAGTAGTCTTCATTTTTTGTCTGGAAAATTGTGCCTAAAATGAATTTTTCTTTAAATGCTTCGCATTTCATTTTTTTCACTGGGGCTAGCAGTATACTTTTCGTAAGTAATTGCACAAGTGCATCAAAATAACCGATAATTTTGTATGACAACGTGTTGTCGTAAGTAATTGCACAAGTGCATCAAAATTACCGATAATTTTGCATGACAGCGTGTTGTCATAAAAACTGCATGAGTTCATTTTCATTTTTGAAGAAAGAGCCCGACACCGAAGGTGGAGGGCTCTTTCTCCAAAAATGAAAATGACCGAATGCAGTTTTTCAAAGAAAACACGCTGGAATGCGAAATTATCCGGTAATTTTGATGCACGAGTGTAATTCGGGGAATATTTCCCGAATAAACTGTTAAATTACCTGTCAAACTGATTTAGAATGGAATTGCCATAGATTCGAACTGTGTAAGATGCATAGAAACTATCCATCTATGACCAGAACAATTCTCGCAGTGCTGTTTCGCTTCCTACAATGCAATCATCGCTGTAATTTTCGATAATTGTTCTCCATATACATAGAATTTTTGACAGGATGGAAATATTCACGCATACAATTTCAGTGCTTTTCTCTTCCTTTTTTATATTTTGCTTGAATATTCCATGGTTTCGATGAGCTTTTCATACGAAATTTTGCTCGAAGTTTGAAATCGCTATTCCATATGAAAGCAAAATTTCAACACTATCGGATATGTTGTCATTATGAAATATTAAATTTTTTCTGATATTCTTTCTGAATTTTCTTCAAATCTGTTTAAGCGATACACATCAGAATTTACATCAACCTTAAATAGATTATTTTTTATCCCCTAATTGAAATGTGAAAAAAAATAGGGCGCATCTTTTCTAATCCATTCTGCTCTTAGCTAATCACAGTTGATTATATCAAACCAGAATCTAAAGGCTACAGTTTTTCAAACTGATAATTAATGTTGACTAACCTCCCCCCTCTCGGAAATTTTATTTCCATTTGCAGGAGGAAAACTTCTTATCTCGCTCTGAAAAACATCCGTCTTTTCGTGGAGAAATAGGAAGATAGATTATGGGTATTTTTCCTTCAGATGGGCTCAGGCAGAAAAAGTTGGGAAAGGTACATACATCGATCGAAATGGAATTGACATGGTGTGATTTGGGAAGACAAATCAGGTGATCGGTCCTTCAGTTCGGGTGCTGGTATGCCATTTATATTCAATTAAATTCTGTCAACGCGCCAAATTCCATTTGAAACGAATGGGTTTTCACGGAAAAACTTTCAATTAGGATTTTATTATGATTGGCATCTCTTTTATTCAAACGGAAAATTTGTGCTTTATGTGTTTATGATGTCATTCATTTTGCCATATTTTTTCGATTTTTATGTAATTATTGATTTTGGGTTTGAAACAATTCAGTCAGTTCAAGCTCCTACTATTTCATTTGATTACGTAAGTAATTCCTTTTCTCAATATCAAATCAAGCCTCGTGCAAAATTTCATTTTCATTGTGTGACCAGAACCATAGAAAATTAAAGAAGAATATCAAAAAAAAATCATCCAATACAACAATATTAAACAAAAAGTCAAAGATTAGGGATTCTCCCTAATCTTTGCAAAAAGTCTTGTCGACGTAAGGATGTATTTTGAATTCTTGCATGTGGTAGAATCATAGAGTAATAAATATAGATAGAGGAAGTATACGCAATTTTTACATGTCCCCCACATTATTAGATTATGTTGTCGGATTGTGATATATTTTCAAAACCAGAATTTTACTATATCGTTATGAATGTATATTATATTGAATGAAATATATTTATTTATCCGATTAAATATGCAAATTTGAATATTTAGAATCCGATATTTTTCCTAATTGTCGAATTTATTATGAGCAGAATATTTATTATTTTTGTATCTTCCTGCTGAACTCCATCAAGGTTTGGCATTCTGCTCTCCTAGTGTCATCGGTTGTTTCAGGTCGTTTGCTGCGCTTAAAGTTTGTTTTCTGAATTTCTGATATATTTAGATATTTATTTCAATATATTTTGAGTTAATATGGAACGTTGGACACTATAGGACATAAGAAGTTCGTTATTCGTGGAGAAACTCGCGAATTGAGTGAAATATCGTATCACTGATATGTTTTCATTTCCGCCCGCTTTATGTCAAATTTGATAGTTCATGTTGGGGACAAAATTTGCTTACTAAAATGACATATGCTCCCTCTATCTACGTTTATTACTCTAAGGGTTTAATAGACGGTAAATCAGAAGAACGTTTGAGATTGCCTTACTCAATGAAGAGATGGTGAGACTGAAGTAGTAGAACTTTGGCAGATCACGAAAAAGTCACGGAGTATAAACCCCACTTAATGTAAAATGGATTTGCCAAATGATTAAGAATAAATAACTGATTTATTGTCGAAAATGGCGCACTCTGTACTATAGAAATTATAGTAGAGCAAATCTGTATCTAATGTGTCATCAAAAAGCAGCAAGGTGTTACGAAGATCGCATAGCTCCTTCTCCACCCATAAACAATAAACCACACAAAACCTACGAATTTGGGATACCCTGTACATTCTACCATAATTTCCAAGCTATCTCAGACACGACAGAAATGTCCCTTATTTTATGCATGCAAAGGACCTGTCGTCTAGGTGTTACTGTACAATTCAATCTTCATACAGTCTTTCCGGTCTCACCACCTGCATTATGTATCTTCATTTCTCTTGGTGGACCCCAAAACTCAAACTGTAAATGTGGGGATACATTTGCAGGTACCTACACAATTTCCTGTATTGCGAGAATTCCGGGCATGAAAATTTCATCTGGTCCATTCCATTTTATGCAGGAAAATGCTCGAGAATGGCCCTGGAGACCTGGATATTTCTTGGAATGCAACTACGTTCAGGAATGTCTTAGATCCTCAGCCCATATCTTTAGTGTTCAACATTATGTTCCCGTTCTTAAGGGTACTATTCTATTTGAGGGGTCGTTTTTTTGAACGATATATTGGATACAGTTCCCAGAATATTGAATATACTCGTCAATATTTATTAAGTAGACTGTGAAGTCAATACTAGACATAAACAGGGTTAGAATTATTTAGAGGGACACTACAGGGATATCGAAAACCGTTTGAAATACAGGGTAGCTTAAATTACAAAAAAAGTTGCGTTATTCAGGAATTAGTTTGTTGGTGTGAACATATCTGAAATATGTCCAATGGTTCCCGAGATATCTCGAAAAAACTAAAACTCGATATTTCCTTTAGGGATCTGCTTTCATATGAAGAAATCTACGGCTGAGGATCATCGAATGCTCGTGAAGGTTTTCGAAGATGCAGAATTGGAGGCATTACTTGATCAAGACTCGTGTAAAATGCAACAAGAATTTGCAGGATCATTGGCAGTGACGCAACAAGCCATTAAAAAACGTATTAAAGTCATGGGAATGATTCAGAAACAAGGAAATTGGGTGCAGTAGGAGTTGAAGCCGAGAGATGTTGAACGGCGTTTGTTTGCATGTGAACAGTTTCTTGCAAGGCGAATACGAAAGGGATTTCTGCATCGCATTGTGACTGGAGACGAAAAATATGTTCATTACGATAATCCCAAGCACAAAAAGTCATGGAGATATCCTGATCATGCTTCCACGTCGACGGCTAAACCGAATATTCACTGTTTCAGTATTTGGCGGGACCAGCTCGTAGTTTATTATGAGTTGTTAAAACCGATTGAAACAATCACAGGCGATCGTTATCGAAAGCAATTAATGCTTTTGAGCCGAACATTGAAGACAAATGGCCGCAATATAACGAGAGACATGATAAACTAATTTTACAGCATGACACTGCTCGACCCCGTGTTGCGAAAGAGGTCAAGGCATAGTTGGAAACGTTAAAATAGGAAGTCCTACTCCACCCGCCATATTCTCCAGACGTTGCTTCCTCGTACTATCACTTGTTTCGATCAATTGCATACGGCCTGGCTGACCAGCATTTCCGGTCTTATGAAGAAGTAAAAAATTGAATCGATTCGTGTGTCGCTTCAGTTTTTTCAACGCGGGATTCGTACGTTGCCTGATAATGGGAGAAAGTAGTGGCCAGCGATGGACAATATTTTGAATCATTTTATAACCAGTTTTTTACAATGAATCCTCGAATTTCGGAAAAAAACGGTGGAAGCAAAGTTGTACGCCTATATATAGGAAGTTTCTTTTTCGAGGTATATAACTTTAAGTTGGCATTACTGTTCAAGATGGCGACCGATTTAACAGCTGTCAAGTGATTTATTCTCAGTTTGGTTTGGCAATTCATCATGGATAGACTCACGCCTGAACAACGCTTGCAAATAGTGCAATTTTATTTCGAAAATAATGGTTCTGTGCGGAATACGTATCGCGCACTACGTCCATTAGCGATGAAGCGCAATTCTGGTTGAATGGCTACATCAACAAACAAAACTGTTCAGAAAAACTTACTGTTTGATGCGCTTTATAGGCTGGTGGAATCATTGGTCCGTACTTCTTCAAAAACGATGATGGCTAGAACGTTACAGTCAATGGTGATCGGTATAGAGCCATGACTACTAACTTTTTCATTCCTGAATTGAATAACCATGATGTCCAGGAGCTGTGGTTCGAACAAGACGGCGCAACATGTCACGCAGCTCGTGCCACAATCGATTTATTGAAAGACACGTTTGGTGACCGCCTAATTTCACGTTTTGGACCTTTGAATTGGCCTCCAAGATCTTGTGATTTGACACCGCTAGACTACTTTCTGTTGGTCTATGCGGATAAGCCACAAACCCTCGACCTTTTGGAAGACAACATTCGCCGTGTTATTGCCGATATACGGCCACAAATGTTGGAAAAAGTAATCGAAAATTGGACGTCCAGATTGGACTACATCCGAGCCAGCCATGGCGGTCATATGCCAGAAATCCTATTTAAAATGTAATGCCACAAGATTATCTTGCGGATAAATAAAATTTATGTCAATCGAATAATCCACCGTTGTTTTATTGCAATTTAAAGTTCTATAGCTCTAAAAAAACACCCTTTAGAAACACTCTACTATCACTAATGTTATTAAAATATGCAGGCATAGATAAGATCAGAACCTAGGAAGTGTGAAAATCCCTTGTTCCTACCGCTAAGTGAGTGAATAAGCACCGGAAGATATCGTAGTAGATTACAAACATCCTGTGAATAAAGTGTCCTGGATAAAACCCATCCCGTTGATTTTCCCAAGCGTACTGTAACGTGTTCAACAAAGCTCAAGGTAGAATGTTCATGAAACCATAACAGGACTCCTTATATCCCTCTCCACCAGCAACAATTTCCCTGAATTTAATGTATTGCCATTTCGTTCTCCCTTAACGGGTTTTTCTCCGCGCATTGTTCCCTTTGTTCTAATTACTTTTCCATAGAAAAGGGTGACATCTTCGCACCGTTTTATTTTAATAGCCAGAAGCGGTATTCATTAGTTTTTTGTTGTTGGACGTAGTCAAATTACAGGGAGTTTTCTAGGTGAGCTCTCTGGGTTTTCTGGAGCGTTTTCAGCTTGGTTTTTCTGTGCCGTAACCAAGTTTCATTATTTTATTCGGTCCTATCTGATATAATGGATATTAGAGAAGGTATTTTTATACAGCGTAGATGCAGGACTGTTGTTTTTTTGGTATATCCTTGGTGTATGCTTATCTTAATTAAAAGGTTGGAGTATTTTATTATATTAATTGCGTTATGTACGAATTCAGATTTTATGCAATTATAGTGATAGATATGAAGGCTCATTGTGATTATGTTGATTCTTTTTGGAGTCATTTAGACTTCTTATTAATAAGCTAACGTCAGACCTTGTGTTGATTTATTGTTTTGATTCAATTATTGTTTTCCTGAACAAGTTTGGAAAATTTTAATTTTTTATTCAGGTTGATATAATTACCATAGTAAATCACATTTTTTGGCAAAATTCGATTTTAATATTCAATAGTTGTCTTCGAGGGCGATACAGCGATTATAGCGATCTTCCAACTTTTCGATACCATTTTTGTGGTACGATTTGTCTTTCGCCTCAAAATATGCCTCAGTTTCGGCGATTACTTCTTCATTGGCGCTAATTTTTTTCCAGCAAGCATTCTTTTGAGATCTGAGAACAGGAAAAAGTCGCTGGGGGCCAGATCTGGCGGATACGATGGATGCAGAAGCAATTCGAAGTCCAATTCATGCAATTTTGCCATTGTTTTCATTGATTTGTGACACGACGCATTGTCTTGATGAAACAGCACCTTCTTTTTTCAAATGAGGGGTATTTTTTGTTGAATACGGAAAACAGGAGAAACAAATATTGATCACTACCTTTAAATCTCTCGATTTTTCCGTTGAATGTCATCCTCAAAATTGCTTAAGTAACGAATTTTCACGTCAATCGTAAATTTTTCTATCGAAATTTTTTCTTATTTGTTAATATATAGAAAAATGCGTTAACATTACATGAAGATTCAGTCTTAATTTCATTTTCTACTGAGGACTGCTTATCAAAAGTTTATATTACACAGGTTCGCTGAGATTCTCAAATAGCTCCTCTATATCCATAAAAACGAAGCCGCATAAAATATTTTTATCGACCATTACATTGTAGAAGATGGGGTTTTTCATACTTAGAATAATTCATCCTTTTTTTTCCTTTCAGTTGTACACTTTGTCCATTAGAAAGTTTTTGATGAGCACTCAGAAGTCAAGAAATGAAAAGCTATTTAGTATTTAGGGAAGCAATGGTTTTCAACCGAGTTTTTTGCAGAGTAAATAATGTTGGAAACCACCCTGCTTTATATTCTATCTAGAGACGATAAATTGTCTTGGATCTAGAAGGAATATCCTGGATATAAAATGAATAATGAAATCATTAAATTGAAGGTAAATAATTCAACGATGAAAAATATCGGGGGAAGTTTAAATAAGTTTTTTCCGAATAATTCTTATCCACGAAGTAACATCCCTTAAAAAGATATAACCCTAAAGATGAATTTGGATGATATTGAAGATTTTGGATCCAAGGTCATGATCCAATTACCTGTTAACAAAACGAATAAGCCAAAAGCATTTGTGACGAATTATAAACATACAAAAACAGACATAATAAGCGTTCCATATACAGTGTGGTCCAACGAAAACTCGATTTTCCGGCTTTGAAATGAAAATGTTGAAAATCGCTCGGAGCTGTTCAATGAATATATGTTCTTGATCTAAGTAAGCTTTGAGCGTGAATTTTCCTACGACCCAAAGTAATTCGTTCTATAAATGTGCTCCAAGGAAGGAGGCATTCTTGGTTTTCCAAAGAAAAAAAATAGTCGAATTTGCCCTAATATTTTGGATCGTGGAAAGCAATGATGCTTTTTTTCTTTCAAATACTATTTTGAATATTTTTATATGATGACTATTAAGTATTGCCTCTTGTTTGAAACACTTCGTTGAATAAATGAAATAACGAATATAATCGATCAATATACGATGTAATGCACATCCTAGAGGACTAGATGATTTGTGAACATAAGGGATCCTTCAGGGAACATAATTGCGACTGTAATTGGTTAAGCTCTGCCAGAACGCAGACCACGAGCATCCAATCAAGCAGACGCATGTTTTCATCGTTTTAAATTTATCAAAGGCTGTACACATAGGTAGGTTTTCGATATCGACATTCGTCGAACAATAGCTCTTCAATACACAAAGAGGAAATCATCCGGAAATGCGCTAGAACTGACATGGCTTTAGCGATAAATGTCACGTGCCGCTTGCAGTACAGCCACGAAACTATAGCGGCAAATCCGATATTTGGAACAATGAGGATTTAAGTACAATTATTCAGGAATCCCCAATAAAAGTTTAATACGTTGTTGAAAATCCATTATAGAGGAAGATCGTAATGATATCTGCAAAGGGTATTTTGCTGTACGATTTTGCACATAGTGTTTCAGGATGTGACGCTGATAATTGAAGGTGCTTCTAAGAAGAAAAACCTAACCTTAACCTCTCAACTTTTGAGCTATAGGAAGATGAAGATTCAAGAAAAAAATGTTTTCAACATGATAAGTTTGAACGGTACAGTATTTTCAAAAGCAGTGTTATTGAATGAATATCTGTCGAAACTCCTGCAACTGTTCATCATTTTCACTAGGCTCATGGCATCCCTGCTTTTCTGAAGTTAGAGGCCAACAGAGATGTGCATAGAAGTTTTTTTTTACCTCATGATCGGGAACGGTTCTTCAAACAAATAATTTAAATTGTTCTCAGAAATATTCACTGCACACCCTAAACAGATGTCTAAGGATGAAAAATTAACTTTTTCATCATAAACGGCATTGATATTTGTGGGAAGTGTTTCAAATTTCATCAAAATATCTATCGTTGAAGTTAAGATGAAATTTTTTTTTCTTGAAACGTAAAAATCTTTAGCTCCAAAGTTGAAAAGTTTAGGATTTAAAGAACAATTTCTTCTCGAAATAGTCAACTTATTCTGAAACACTGTTTAATTTCAGTTATGAGTTTGAAACATGAGCAAATCAGCAGATCCATAGAAATTTACCAACTGCAGTTTTCGGGAAGAAGATAATCTATAAACCCTTTAGAATTCGGGAGATGGTAGATATATAACACTACTCGATGTCTAGTGAATTTGAAATTAAAATGAACTTAATGAAAGTCGTTTGCAATTTCAATTTATTAAATGCCTGCTATTTACATGAAAGATAAAAGTAGTTAGCATTCAATTAAAAACTTTGTGGTTGATTATGTTCTTAGTTTTGTTTGCTAATATCAACAGTCATTTGCAATGTCCGATTTGAAGTAACGTAAGTTCTTCGTATCGTCCAATTTATTAGGATAGTTTTATTAACAAATTTCTCAGACTGACCAAAGATAAAAGTACAGTTTGTACAATTGTTTGACACTTTTGACTGATCTCTGAGAATAATTCGAGTCATATCTACGCCCCTCCAAAACAATTGTCTTCTATCAGTAACATAGACGTGATAATATGTATATCCTTGTGATCTTTGTATCCAGAAATTACACACGCTGTAAATTTGATGAAAACCTGAATGAGCTTCTACTACCCTTTCCCAATTGATTATTAACCCTACCCCAATTTTCCATTACCCAGATAAACAAAGAGATTGTTCTGAACCCAAACATCAACGTAGAATAGCCTTATTCCTTTCATTCTACAACCCAATGTTAGGTTTCTGAACTATATATATTGTATTTCGGGGCCCGTTTCACTTTTGACAGTTACCCTTATTGATGATCTAGTCAGATGCGTGTCAATAATTCTGATTCAACGTTATGTTCTGCGTCATACGTTGTAGTTATCTTAATAAGCTGGTAATTTAACTGCTGTTTGGTCAAAGTACAGCTCAAATAGGATTATCTGAGTTATAATCATATGCGGTTAATTGCTATTTGAGGTGACATATTAAGGATATCCGTCAAAGAGGGCTGATTAGCTGAATGGAAGAGATTGAAATAGCAGATTCATAATGAATCATAAGGAAATTTCTGAGTATAGTGGAGAAGATTAGATTGAACTTAATAGAATCTTTGTTACCACAGAATCAGCTACTTTCAGTTCATTAATTTGTCAAATAAAAAATAATAAAGACGCGTCAATCCATTCTACTGAACATCATCACTGTTCATTCCGAATATTTTTGTGAGATAAGTAGATATTAAACCGAAATAATTAATGATTATATGCAGTGACGGCTCGTGCCCTCGAGATGTTGGTCGGCCACACACACATATATATATATATATATATATATATATATATATATATATATAAATTTTCCCACACCCCTTATCATACAAATAGATTTCCACGTCACCCAAGAGGACGCGTTGGTTTTTTGTTTTTAATGGGAAACCTCACCTAGAATAGCCCTATTATAACCCAATATAAAAATGTAGTTCTCAAATCAATGAAAACTGAAATAAAATGAAACTCTTGAAAAAACAGAAATAATAAAATATTCAATTATCAACATAAAATATATATATATTTGAATAAACATAGAGAAAACCTCTCACGAAAACATATAAATAAATGTATAAAATATAAAAAAATCTTATAAAGACCACAAAAAATATTGTGGAAATGACCGCATGTATTCTGGTCGAAAATGTATGAGCTTGCGTACCCTTTATTCATTTTTATAGATCAAATCAATTCGACGATCTTTCTTTGTCGCGAAGTCATCAATAATTTTCTCGAAAAAAAAGTTTCCTCTGGCTAGTTCTTTAACTAAACCTCTTTCGATTGATATCAGTGCCAGGTTATTTAAACGGTCTTGAGACATCATGTTCCTACTGAAAGATTTTATTCTTTTGAGCGCTGAAAAACTTCTTTCTACTGACGCGGATGTTGGTGGCAGGGACAAAATCATACAAAATAACTTATATAATTCAGGAACATCGGAAACAACATTATTTGAGAAAATGAATTCCGTAATACCATTCAGCATATTTGAATTGCCGAAGATAGCATTGTCCCAGTACATGATCAGAAAATCAATACCTAACTACTATCGAACGGCATAAATAAGTTTTTTTCTGATTAAGACGTTATATCCCATAATCAACCATTCATTTGAATATATTAATTATATTTTCATGATCTGAAAATCAATAGCTACTATCGAACGGCATAAATAAGTTCTTTTCTGATTAAGACATAATGTCTCATAATTAACCATTCATTTAATTATCAAATATTTGAAATAAACTGTGAAAAGTTGCTGCTTGACGCTCTGCAATAGGATAACCGGCCAGCCGACCCTGTGTATTGGGAAGCGACCTAACATCGAGTTGTTGTGCCGTTCTACTGAGTGGACGTATTCTGGGCGTATGTCGTAGTATCTTTTCCTTTACGTAGCGCTCTCGGTAGCGCTGGTTCCGCCATCGGCTCTTGGCCGACCTAACGTGATGATATGCTTTCAGTGACATTCCAGGAGTTGCAATTGTATAATTGTAACATTTGTGTTACATTTCAGACCTTATGTTACGGTGTTACGTACAATTCTGGAATAACTTGTTTGGGGTGATGTTACGAAAAGTTACCATTTACGATTGTGGTTTGTTACAATTTATGAAAGGGAATAACAACGCTGGATGCTTTGGAAATCGAATATTAGGTGGGTCCGAAAGAAAATATTGGCCGGTATAAGTTATATTTTCCTGTTCTGAGTGGAAATATTCATTACCGAGGGAATTTGGATATCGAAATCGATAACTCCGATTGAGTTTGAATGAATTGAATATCTAGAACTATTTTCTATTTCCCAATAATTTTTGGGTCGGCCCGGCCGACCCTGCCGACCCCGACGAGCCGTCACTGATTATATGATATTTTGTCAAGTATCGCTTTTTCTACTAGATACACAAGTTACCATTTTACGTGATTCAGAGATACTAGATAATTTCATCAATGTTTTCGAATATGATCTCTGGTAGGACACTTTTGGTAATATTATTGAAGCATTCTGTAAGATATATGATTTCCATTCGAAAAGATTTAACAGGATTGTCAAGCGTTTCTGAATATTTCTCCAAAAACTAATTGTAAGAATTTTTCCAGAATGATTTGTTTACATGAGAACTCCCCCTTACCTAGGTTACCCTATTTAGAATTCTATTGTGATTTACTAACAAGAAATTCACCTATATATTATGGTGATCATCAAAGGAACTATATGCAGTTCGAGCTATTGTCATAATCTTCCTCCCTCTATGTATGCGCATTATTCCTCTAGATGGAAACGTGATTGGCTTCTGTTATTCCCTCCATGAGCAATTTCTGACGTTAATTCAAACCATGAAATCCAAGATTTCTACAATAACGGAAGTTTTTGCCTATTTTTCATATATTCTAACTAAAAGTTATGTTATTTATTGTGAATTGTGAATTGACCGATCATTCATCCGCCATTTTGTAACCGTAGCAGGAACCTATGAGAAAGAATCAAATTAAAATTTAGACTATTTTTTTCAAAATTTTATCAGTTCACTTTCAAATTTCAAGTCAGTCGAATGTGTTTCAACGGTTAATTGGGTATTTCAATTCAATATTCTACTTGAAATTTTCACTAGCAACACGAAATATTGCTCACAAAATTAAAACCCTATCGTATCTGTAACGATAGAAATATTAGGTATTCCTATTTCAACATTTTCGTTCTCTATGGTTCCCAATAGGGAAATTTTGTAGAGAAAATAATTAATGACTCGAAAATTACCCAAATCTTGACCAATATTTCAGCTAACGAGAGTGCACAAGTTCATAAATCGATTCAATAATAAGAGCGCATCCGCCATTTAAGAAACAATAAGGAATGATTCTAAATTTTTTTCTGTTCAAACCTGAGTAATATTTCAAATGACGAGTAAGCACAATTTCACGAAATGATTCTTTCATAACGACGTATCCGACAATTATTAGACAATGGAGAATGGTTTCGGTTTTTTTTCTATTCAAACGTGATTTATTTTTCAAATAACGAGTAAGCACAATTTCAGATATTAAATCATTAACGAAAGCGCATCCACCATTTATAGAACAATGGGAAACTATTCCTGTTTTTTTCCATTTAGGACTCATGAAAGTATTAATTGTTTTTGTATTTCATGAGTTTTATCAGCTAGAGGCTACTCATGATGTATGTACGGATATGGTCGAATGGATTATTAGATTCTATCTGGAAATTGCTATACGCTATATAAAATGAAAATTAGAACCGAATTGGAGGTAGATATTTATTACTTTCCACTAGACTAGATCAAATAAAAAAGATTAAACACGAATATAGGACGTCCACCGAATTTTTCAGATTGATATCTGGCATGAACATTCCAGATAATTAAAAAGGCTGAAACTATGACGATGCATCATGATGGCCGACAAAATATAACTCCATCCAGCTATTATTCTCCCCGGAACGCAAACAAAAAATTGATATTGGCTTGCTCAAATAATAACTTCCACATCAACGAGCCGATCAGCTATAACATTTCATAGGATCTTTGTCTGGAACCGGCCAATCTGAAATTACTCACTTTATTGACTGTCAACACAAAGCTTTTCTAGATAATGTGCGTTATGTGATATCAACTGTATAATATGGCATTGAATTAGCAAATTGACGTGGAATTACTGAACGTAACTATAGTTATATAATAACGGTTATTGGGTTATCGGCTTGTTCGCAGCTGCTTATACATTGTTAAATAACGTATCGACTTGCCTTGCAAAGTCGAAACAATAGATCTAGAAATTTCACTGAAAACTAAAAAGTTGGAAGCCATATAAAATTCCTAAAGTTTGAGTTGTCAAGCCTCTGCTCTGTTGCCGATGTATTTACTCATTTTGAATGTGCGTATTAATTTCATTCATAATGATAATTGTTTTTCGTTATTTTCGATTCATTAACCTGGCACTATGTTATTCGATATATTAAAAGGTGAAATGAGTAACAGAACATGGAGAAGAAGATCCAGAATAACTTTGAATGATATCACAGAATGAATGAAAGAGAACCATAGAAATAAGGTAAATATATCCAATTCATCTCTCAAATATGAACATTAAAGAGAAGCAGCTGATATTGAGGGAAGAAACGTCTGTGAGAAATTATGATTCCTTATGGCAGCAATTCAATATGAAAAAGACGTTTTACATCCAGATCGTTGAAACACGTGTTCATTCACACGGATATATGAATTGAGGTCATAAAATTGCTTTTTATTTGAATGTTTACGAATAAATTCGAAACAACGATCGTTGGAATATTTTGCCACTTTTAACATAGGTCTGATTGAGCTCTAAGCTTCTATCTTCACGAGGTTGTTACTTGTTTATTATCTAGTTGATTCAGTTTTAAAGCAATATTCAGTTTGAAAAAATTTAAATGCTGAGCCCTTGATTCAATGCAAATTTTTGGACAACCAATCAAATTTTTTCATTTTGTGACATATTAAACAAATTCATGCAATCATGTCAACAATACACTGATAATTGCATTCTTTGCAATTATCAATCACTATGACAACACGATTGAGTTTGAGAATTTCATTCATAATAAATTTCAAAACGTCACGTTTTAACAATGAGTATGTTCAAAATTTAACAAAGTATAAGTGCTCTACTCAAAGAAAAATTCCAAAAAAATTCCACATACTGTCGAAAATATATTTGGGGAATATTTATGGATTTTTGCTGCCAGCGAAGATATGAATTGAATGAACATTGGTTCTTAGAAGAATGGACGTTGATACTTAAAGATTGGAAGGTTAATATGAAAAAGAAAGATGGGACCGAATATAAAGAAGCAACGCTGAACGTTTTGTGCAAACTTTTGCAAAAAAGTACTATAATGACTATAACATTATTATTGACCCATTTAACAATATAAAGGGTGTTTTTTAGAGCTATAGAACTTTAAATTGTTATGAAACAACGATGGATTATTTGATTGACATGGATTTTATTTATCCGCAAGATAATCTTGTGGCATTACATTTTGAATATGATTTCTAGCATATGACCGCCACGGCTGGCTCGGATGTAGTCCAATATGGACTTTCAATTTTAGATGAATTTTTCCAACATTTGTGGGCGTAGATCGGCAATAACACTGCGAATGTTGTCTTCCAAATGGTCAAGGGTTTGTGGCTTATCCGCATAGACCAATGACTTTACAAAGCCACACAGAAAGTAGTCTAGCGATGTTAAATCACAAGATCTTAGAGGCAATTCACAGGTCCAAAACATGAAATTAGGCGGTCACCAAACGTGTCTTTCAATAAATCGATTGTGGCACGAGCTGTGTGACATGTTGCACCGTCTTATTAGAAGCACAGCTCCTGGACATCATGGTTGTTCAATTCAGGAATGGAAAAGTTAGTAATCATGGCTATATACCGATCACCATTGACTGTAACGTTCTGGCCATCATCGTTTTTGAAGAAGTACGGACCAATGATCCCACCAGCCCATAAAGCGCACTAAAAAGTCAGTTTTTCTGGATGTAACGGTGTTTCGACATACACTTGAGGATTGGCTTCACTCCAAATGCGGCAGTTTTGTTTGTTGACGTAGCCATTCAACCAGAAGTGCGCTTCATCGCTAAACAAAATAAAATGGACGTAGTGCACGATACGTATTCCGCACAGAACCATTATTTTCGAAATAAAATTGCACTATATGCAAGCGTTGTTCAGGCGTGAGTCTATTCATGATGAATTTCCAAACCAAACTGAGAATAAATCACTTGACAGCTGTTGAATTGGTCGCCATCTTGAACAGTAATGCCAACTTAAAGTTATATACCTCGAAAAAAAACACCCGTTAGTATTTAAAGCAGCCCGAGATGCCCACGATGCAATTTTAATAGATCATCTATAGTAGAGCACATCAACGAATCTAATGTTTTCCTAGTTAAATTATAACAAAGTTATAAATAGTTTTGTCAAAAAAAAAATTCCGACGAATATTTCTTGGTCATTGACAAACGCCTCATAATTTTATCAAGAATTTCTCAAGCTCGATTATTGGTAACAGCCCTCAGCCTTCGGCTTTGGACCGTTACCAAGGAATGAGCTTTCGATTGTCATAAAATGATTACAATGAAAAGTCCAATGAATTGTTATCAGTAGTTATATCCCTAGGACATTGATAATAGACGATATAATTTTATGACAATCGAAAGCTTGTTCCTTGGTCCTTATCTTTTTGAAAAATTAGAATTAGACATCTTGACGTTCTCTTCAGGGAACGAGCGCTCAAAAAGGATCAGACGAAAAAATCCTCGCTTCCATCAAAAACCGTTATCTCAAAAGTTGAAATCTCAGCATGAAATCAGTCGACTTAATCATGTACCTGAAAACTCGGGGAATAATTGCCGTAATCCTTATTGCTGTAAACCTTTGTCTCTCTCCACTCCGGAAACATTCATCGTCGCAAATCCTTGAATGAACCAGGGACACACGACCTTGTTCGTCGTTCAGATAAGGCCTGCGAACATTTCACAATGGCCTTACGCTCGAGAAACCATTGGTTGCAGATTAGTCGTCGAACTACGGTATCTACTCCAACATACAATAATCGATTCATTACCCACCCATTTCGTGTTGCCAGAAGTGCTTGAAATCGTCCCAAGAAGTCAGAGACTTCCACTAAATTAGACTAGATTTACAGGATGGCTCGTGAAAGCACCTAATCTATTGAATGTGGTTATTTATGTATTCACCTAAATAGGTGACTTTAAAATATAGGTTCTTCCAGATGTTGCTAAATGGCGAATGAACTGGGTATGTCGCATTCGCCATTTAGTAACCCTAGGAGGTGTACATTTCCGGTCGAAATATTATATAAATGAACAGACACTGATTTGAGAGCTTTTGCTCTTTCATAATCAATTGAAATTGAACATGCTGAGTTTTCGAACAAACGTCAGTGTTATTCTACAATCCGTTTATTGCAAAAAATTTTAATTTCCACCTGTTAATAAGATTTTACTATATGGCGAAGGCGCCGGACTTACAGATACAACATGTCTCTCGAACCACCTGCAGAGTTGATTTCATGGAACTTATGACCATGATACTCAAAGTAATAAACATAGATAGAGAGAGCATATGTCATATTCAGTAAGCAAATTTTGTCCTCAACATAAACTCTCAAATTTGGCATGAAGCTCGCGAAAATGAAAATATACCAGTGATACGATATTTTACTCAATTCGCAAGTTTCTCCACAAAGAACGCACTTCTTATGTCCCATAGTGAATCAACGTTTCATATTAACTCAGAATATATTGAAATATATACCTAAATATATCAGAAATTCAGAAAATAAACTTCAAGATCGCCAAATGACGTGAAACAAGCGATGGCTCTAGGAGAGCAAAATTTGCTAAAGTTTGGATTTCAGCAGGTAGATACAGAATATAATGAATATTCTGCTTATTATAAATTCGATAATTAGAAAAAATATCGGATTCAAAATATTCAAATTAGTATATTTAATCGGGAATCACTCAAATACTTATATTTCATTCAATATAATATCCATTCATAACGATATAGTAAAATTGTTGATTTAAATATACAGGGTGTTTCCTGAACATGCGGCAAAAATTCAGGGGGTTGTTCCTTGGACTATTTTAAGCATGTTTTGTCCTTGGATGATTTTTGAAAAACCTCTTTGTTTCGAAGATACAGGGCGAACAACATTTTTCATATTTTTAAAATTAATAATAGTTTAAATAAAAATACGTACCGCACTGTGTTTACTAAGTAGGTACAATTTATTTTTAAAATTGTTTAACAACATTCCAATTACTAAAAACGGCCAGTTTTTTGACTAAAAATTGATAAGTGCAGATGGTAAAGGAATACAGATTAAACACAGTTTTCATTTGAATTCGTTTTGTGATGTTTTAGCAATTTTTAGTCAAAAAACTGGCCGTTTTTAGTAATTGGAATGTTGTTAAACAAATTTAAAAATAAATTGTACCTACTTAGTAAACACAGTGCGGTACGCATTTTCATTTAAACTATTATTAATTTTAAAAATATGAAAAATGTTTTTCGCCCTGTATCTTCGAAACAAAGAGGTTTTTCAAAAATCATCAAAGGACAAAATATTCTTAGAATAGTCCAAGGAACAACCCCCTGAATTTTTGCCGCATGTTTAGGAAACACCCTGTATATCACAATCCGACAACGTAATCTAACCATGTTGGGGACATGTTAAATTGCGTATACTACCCTTATCTATGTTTATTACTCTAAGGTATAATATAAAAATTGGGCATTCTCATTCAAAAAACAGGGTGGTATCATGTTTCACCACTTTCGGTGACGTTCGGTTCAGCCTGTAGAGTCAATAATAATACGCTGAGTAATGTTGATTTCATCAAAATCTGAACCATTCTCCTAGCCCAAAATTTCCTATCCATATTATATAAAATTGCAAAATATTGAAAGAAAACCGTTCAGATATTTCAGAATCTATACATCAGATTTCACTGAAATTTTGTGTGTTGATCAAATCATATTGGTGTTTTTCTTATATTTAAACCAATACCGTTTATTTTTCGGCATTTCATTGTCCACACATTAAATTTGTATGAATGATTCATGTTTTTCCGCTTTTTATGCATTTTGCTGTCACCCGGAGAGAAAATATTTTTCGAACGTTAAATTGAGTTCGGAAAATCAATATTCCTCATGAAATATGGAATTCTCCGTGGAGAAATCTCACGATATGGTTGCGAATGTGTGTTATATGAATGACAAGTTGAACACTAGTGATTTCGAGCACACCTTTGGGGCGTATAACTCCTGTTCTGCAGGAAATTCTCCATTGATATACTATTCTGGAATACCGATTCAGAACTTGGATAAAGCTCTCATCGTATCGATATATCTTTTTTTTTCACTTCAAAACATTAACCTGATTTATCATGTTTCAAATTTATTGCGGAAATTGTGGTGGGTATTACTAGTAAATTGAAATTTTCTGCGTTGGTTTCTGAAAAAAAAAGGAACTCAACTTGAACTTTTGCACGAAGTTTGAAATTGATATTCTTTATATGCACAAATTCAGTATCAAATAATTTCTTCCTTTTAATTCTTAATCATGTTTAATTGAAGTTGAATTGAATTTACGTTTCATTCATTATTTTCAGTAAAATATGCATTAACTACGAAATACGTTCCAACTAGGAGGAAATTATGAAAACTTGACAAAATTACATTTGGTTTCCCTGAAAACCGACGATGCGAATTCATGGTGAAAAATTTTATAATTTCAGTGAGTTCTAGTGAAAAAAAACTTAATATGTACATTCAAAAATTATGGTTAGCAGAAATTCCGTGATTATCTCAAATTAAAATCAGTGGGGAGTATGCAACGAAAAATGTAATAATTCTACAAAGGCAAGCGCTGCTTTTTTGAGCTCATATTTCATTTAAGCTAATGTAGCTTATGCAAATATTTTCACATACAATGAAAAATAATTTGATGAAAGTGTGCGTACAAGTGGTGAAATTAATTAAAATTCAGGGTGCTTGGGTAACCAAAGTATGCACTTGGTCAGGATTTTAAATTGTTGGATATCAATCTGGGTTTATTATGATTTCATCCGATTGGGGTTTATTACATATGTACATTCAGATTTATGCAAATATTTTGGGTTAGTTCCAAATGAGCGTCATATTTATACAATCGTTTTTCCTGGTAGGAATTTGGCTTTCGTTTAGATAGCACAACTGATTTCGAAAATATGAATAGTATTTTGCCTTCTCGAATTTAATTCGTATATGGACCCCCATAATTACATAAGCGTTCATAAACGAAACATAAACAATGCTTATTTACAGTAAAATTTCCAACTCAAATAGAAATCTGAGGCGTATGATATTTATATGTAGAGACCACAGAATTTCAGATCAAAAATTACAATGTTTTAATTTTTTCTCATGTAAAACCATGTGAAACTGACGTAAAGCCTTATTCTGCATCTTAGGATCAATTTACTTTGTTCCATAACCTTGTAAATTAATTGGATTCTGTCCTTACTTGATGGAAGTTCATTATGAAATGAAATAAAACAAAATGTTTGGAAATAATTTTGTTAATTTTACCTTGTGAAATTGCAATAACCTTTTCTGATAACTACCACAGATTTTTCTCACTCACAGATCTGTGATAACTACTGTCAGTTCAATTATATGACAGGACTTGGAGCAGTCATGTTCATGATTAATTCTCTGGTTTTTGGAATTGTCAGAATTTCTGTCAAAATCTCCTCTATAGTCATTTCATTTTTTAGAAGCATAGATGAATTTCCAGCCCATCTTGAATCTAAGCCATTATATGCGTCGATAATACTATCCCCTAATTAAATGAGTAGTATATACAAGAAATTCAACATTTTCAAGTTTTTTTGAAAGAACTATATCGAAAAAGAGTCAAACTTAAAATCTCCTAGTACTTCTATGTTAACTCAACATTCAGAAGAAAACATTCGATCCGCTTTCCTATATTTGACAAATAGATGATACAGGAATAGCAAAACATGCAGAATATCCTAGAAGCCGTTTTAGATCCGAAGAATGAAATTCAGACGAATATTTCACTGGATAAGATGAATTATTCATGGGATGTGATAAATTCGAATCTTTCGAATGTAAGTCAACATATCTGGTTGCACCTTGAAGGCCTCGAGAAAAATTCGTGCTATTAGGATGCTAGAAAAATTTCCTATACCTGCATTTGAGTGAATGAAGAATAGAGACAGGACAGCCATATTTTATTCATTCAACATGACCGAATTTCGAGATGGCTTTGGTGAATGGGATCTGAAGATGAGAGGTAAGAAACTGATTCAAAATGCATTCCGAGGCGCAAGTTTTTGCTTATTAACTTCATGGAAGACAAATCAATAAACCTATAGGTTTATTGATTACAGGAAATCAGGAAAGTGAAGTCTGGCAAAAGTGCCTAATTTGATAATGTTTGAGAAACCCAAAAAAACTAACAATTCTGGACAAGAAAGTTTTGAAGTATTAAATAGAAATTTTTGTAATTAGTTATTAGGAGATTATTCCTCTTGATCACAGAAGACGAATGATCCTCATTCTATTGATGTCAACATTTATATGATTGTCTTCTGTAAGATTTTGTAAATATGATCTTGAGGAGTGTGATCAATAGATTTAATTAACTGTTGATCATTAAGTCTGTTTTGGTCAATGACAGACTCTATGGAAATGATTCGTTATTTTGAACGGATTCGTGCTCATTCCAATATTTTCCACATATATTGTTGTCTATTTCGATATTGAACTCATCCCTAGATCATGTTTTTGTACCCAATTCCTCTTTCCTAATTTTGATGTGAAGTTAAAAAGTTGTTACATTTGAATTTGCCGGTCTTTTTTTTCGTGAGTTTAAAGTATACGCAAACATCTTACTTTTCTTCGTTTATCCCAAGAGAGATATTTGAACACGACTGAATTCCTACAATACAATACAAAATTCGTTATCTTTTTTTTTGTGCCAAGTGGCAACTGAATATTGAAGGTTTAATATTCTGTAGAATCCAAGGAAGAAAATGAATCCTAGATTAATTTTTTTTCTCCTCAGGAGAGCAATTTGCCTGAGAAGGCCTATTTGTACTTACAAATTAAAATGTTTATTCTGGAAGAGGACAGGGAGTTCCTAAATAATTTATCACCGAAGAACTGAGTGACCTAGAGACACGCAACAAAAATTATCAAAGAAAAACTCGCCAGAAGTTGATATATAAGCTGGATGATGGAGAAGATGAAAACTGTGATGGATCACACAGATTCATTTATGACTGACGTGTAGAAGTGAAATCTCATACCTTTTCCTTTCAACCGGCCTTGCGTGTCCAAATGAATTCTTTTTCATTATGAAGTTGTAGCCATTGAGACTTGATGATAGCGCTATAATCTTCAGTTCTTTGTCGTTTTTATTGCCCCTTAGACATGCGATTGTGTCAGTAGTATAAGATGGATTCAGTGAAATAAAACTGAGATTGTAAGTTTCAATGTTATGTTTCTACCAAACCAAACAATTATTCAATTTGAAAGATTAATCTGATGGAACTTTTGAATGTTGTAACAACTTCCATTTAGATTAACCTGAATTTTTCTACACAGTTCAATTTAGGAATGGAAAAAGGCCAAATAATACTTTAAGATTATATCTCCAATTAACACTGATTTACATTTGATTTTTCATCAAAGAGTAATCAAGTGGATTGAAATCTGGAGACTATCTCTTGCGCCAAACTATCTTCTAAAAAAACTTGTGCCTATTGAACTTTTTATTTGAAATGACTTGGACTATAACAAATCAAAAACTCAGCCAATTTGACTGGAGGTCAGTTTCTCTAATGAAGTGTGCGGTAATTTTGAAATGTTCATACCAACTTTTGTTTGCATCGTTTCATCAGATCTCCACATCTAGATAAACTACTCGACAACAATGAAATTGAACTCTTTTATGGTCGTTAAAGTATTCAGTAATAAAAAAACTTCTTCTGGGTTAGAACTGTTGCAGTTATGCGAATTTTAACCTTGAAACGTTACGATTCGACTACTTCTTGTCCTCCCCAAATAATAATGGGAATAAAAGCTTCCCGAACTTCGCTGAAAGCGAGTTCGGAAAAACTGGTTCATCCTTGTTATGCCCGTTCAAAGTTCACGATTTCTCGCCAGATAATGTGGAATTTGGCGGAGAACTTCAGGTTTATATTTTTAACGACTGCCAACACAATTTGTTTCACGTTTCGAAGTTCATTCGACGTATTTCCAGGTGTGCCCTTACGCCATTACTTGCACTTCCGCTTTTATGCTCTCTCTAGAAAATGAGAACATGTTACACAATTATTTTTAGAATTTTTTTTCAAAGGCAACTACCTTAGTTGTTTTTGTAAGAAGGTGAGTTCTCTCTACGTTGAAATTTGATGAACAAGCTGTGCTTTATGTAGATTATAGATGTCAACTGGAGTAGAGCGAATTTGATCATTAATTTAGTATAACGTTATTCGAGAAATTCTACTGAGTCTTCGTGTTATCAAATAACAATTGAATACTGAGTCTTAATTCGGTCAGGCGGTAGTTTTTGAAGTCCCCTTCTCTTCTCTTGTGAGATAGAGAGAGGGGAGATCATCTGGAAAAGACATAACGCTAGTTCCTTACGTATCGATTTATCCTAGTAAACTCCTACCTCTAGCCGCGTTGAAGAACTTCGGTTCAAAAATACGAGAAAAGCACTGTGCCCATGAAGACCACGACCCTGTTGTATACGGGGTGGTCCAGAATTCAGTGCAATGACTTTGTCGTTGGATAGAAGATAGAACAATTATTTTTATGAAAAAAAGTTCATATAAACATATATCCTAACAAGCTTCGTATTCGAGAAAGAGGGTGTTAAAGTTTGAAGATGAAAAAAACAGTTTTTTACCTATAACTTTGGTATTTTTATCTTCATTGTTTTAATTTTTAGGTATTGAAGTCTATGCCATCAAGTTCCTGTTTTCTTCGAACTATTTCCTTTCTAATGGTAGGTTTTTCAAACAGGTGCTCGGTTCCCTTATGGGTTCCAACTTAAGTCCTTCCATTGCTGAAGTAGTAATGGATTTCCTTCTGGAATGCATTCTTGCCATTCTTTCCTTTCATCAAGAAATATGTTGATCAAATATGTGCTGTAAAAAGATCAGGTTGCTTTCGTTCTAGACAGGTTACGTTGTAGGAAGAAACAGCGAATGGTGTCCCATTCCTGGATACAAGGTTGATTCGAACACTGGAAAATAGGCTGATTCTGGATTGGTACCGAAACATAATTTTTCATTAGGTTAAAATAATTTTAGGACTGAATCAAACAAACATTTTTCTCAATAGATAAATTGCTTTATTCATCACACTGAAGATAAAAGGAAGAAATAATTCATTTTGTATTGAGAAAGAAACCTGTCGAACCTCCTCAAAAAGAGGTTTGAAGTTCTGCTGGTGATTATCATAAATTTCAACACTTTATAATAATAGGTTGCGTTCGAATCGAAGAAGCATCAACACTTTCCTATCAACTTCCGAGAGAAAAGAACGAAATAAACGTTTATGGCCCACAATTTTCCACATTTTCACGAATGATCCTCAACGTATTTCCTGTCGACAAAACCCTGAACTGGAAAAAACGACGATTATTTTTATTTTATGGTTTCTTGAGCCTACTCATCATCGACCTTCATGAATTACGACATATAGAGGAACCACACACGGAACTGGAAGAGGTAAAGGGTGTTTTTTTAGAGCTATAGAACTTTAAATTGCAATAAAACAACGATGGATTATTCGATTGACATGAATTTTATTTATCCGTAAGATAATCATGAGGCATTACATTTTAAATATGATTTCTCGCATATGACCGCCACGGCTGGCTCGGATTTAGCCTAATCTAGACGTCCAATTTTCGATGACTTTTTCCAACATTTGTGGCCGTATATCGGCAATAACACGGCGAATGTTGTCTTCCAAATGGTCAAGGGTTTGTGGCTTATCCGCATAGACTAATGACTTTACATAGCCCCACAGAAAGTAGTCTAGAGGTGTTAAATCACAAGATTTTGGAGGCCAATTCACAGGTCCAAAACATGAAATTAGGCGGTCACCAAACGTGTCTTTCAATAAATCGATTGTGGCACGAGCTGTGTTACATGTTGCGCCGTCTTTTTGGAACCACAGCTCCTGGACATCATGGTTGTTCAATTCAGGAATGAAAAAGTTAGTATTCATGTTTCTATACCGATCACCATTGACTGTAACGTTCTGGCCATTATCGTTTTTGAAGAAGTACGGACCAATGATTCCACCAGTCCATAAAGCGCACCAAACAGTCATTTTTCATAGATGTAACGGGGTTCCGACATACACTTGAGGATTAGCTTCACTCCAAATGCGGCAGTTTTGTTTGTTGACGTAGCCATTCAACTAGAAGTGCGCGTCATCGCTAAACAAAATAAAATGAACGTAGTGCGCGATACGTATTCCGCACAGAACCATTATTTTCGAAATAAAATTGCACTATTTGCAAGCGTTGTTCAGGCGCGAGTCTATTCATGATGAATTGCCAAACCAAACTGAGAATAAATCACTTGACAGCTGTTAAATCGGTCGCCATCTTGAACAGTAATGCCAACTTAAAGTTATATACCTCGAAAAAAACACCCTTTAGACGGGAATTCAGCATGCCATCAAGCAAGCCACACCACTAAAAAGAGTGAAATGCGGAATGAATATGATTCCCTCCAATTCAATTATCCCAACATTACCGTGCTCAGAGAGCGTGGAATAAGTGACCTTTTTTTTATTACATTAAACCTGTAATATCGCCGAAACAGTGGAGAAAAAGCTGCTGCCAGATCGAAAGAACGGATACCATCACACCCCCGTGCACTTTTGAAGTTTTTCCAATATCTGAGTTCGGCTTTTTTGTCCTGTTTTTTTCAGATAGGAATTTTAAACATCCCTGAAAGGAACCCGCAGTGTGTGAGATCTCAGCCGTATTTTAGTCCCACGGGGATGATATCATCTGCGGACGATTTTATCCTCGATTTTACCCTATGTAATAACGGTGTGTTTGCTTATTTTGAATTTGAAAAATCATTTCGTCGATGATCACTGTGGGAGTGTCGTAAACACTGTCGTAAAAAGAGTGAATTGAAGTGTTCGTGAATATTGTTTGTTAAAGCTGTGTCAAGAGAATGCTGCTATGAAAATGAGAAAATCTAGAGATATATCCTTTATAGCTATTCAGTTTAATAAGGTACACAATTAAAAGAGTTAGGTCAGAATCTTTTACGTAACTTTTCAGTGATCGGGTTTTGGATAAATCAACAGAATGAGATTAAGCTAACGGGTGTTTTTTTTTCGAGGTATATAACTTTAAGTTGGCATTACTGTTCAAGATGGCGACCGATTTAACAGCTGTCAAATGATTTATTCTCAGTTTGGTTTGGCAATTCATCATGAATAGACTCACGCCCGAACAACGCTTGCAAATAGTGCAAATTCATTTCGAAAATAATGGTTCTGTGCGGAATACGTATCGCGCACTACGTCCATTTTATTTTGTTTGGCTACGTCAACATACAAAACTGCCGCATTTGGAGTGAAGCTAATCCTCAATACCGTTACATCCAGAAAAACTGACTGTTTGGTGCGCTTTATGGGCTGGTGGAATCATTGGTCCGTACTTCTTCAAAAACGATGATGGCCAGAACGTTACAGTCAATGGTGATCGGTATAGAGCCATGATTACTAACTTTTTCATTCCTGAATTGAACAACCATGATGTCCAGGAGCTGTGGTTCCAACAAGACGGCGCAACATGTCACACAGCTCGTGCCACAATCGATTTATTGAAAGACACGTTTGGTGACCGCCTAATTTCACGTTTTGGACCTGTGAATTGGCCTCCAAGATCTTGTGATTTAACACCGCTAAACTACTTTCTGTGGGGCTATGTAAAGTCATTGGTCTATGCGGATAAGCCACAAACCCTTGACCATTTGGAAGACAACATTCGCCGTGTTATTGCCGATATACTGCCACAAATGTTGGAAAAAGTCATCGAAAATTGGACGTCCAGATTGGACTACATCCGAGCCAGCCGTGGCGGCCATATGCCAGAAATCATATTTAAAATGTAGTGCCACAAGATTATCTTGCGGATAAATAAAATTCATGTCAATCGAATAATCCATCATTGTTTTATTGCAATTTAAAGTTCTATAGCTCTAAAAAAAACACCCTTTATATCCTTTTTTTTCACCTTTCACTGACAAAACGATGAATATGACACTTGTATATCCACAACGACAGAATTCAACAAATTTTCAATGAGTTTCATACACCTTAATGCAATCGGATGACTGTATGCTAATTGCGATTAATCCACTCAATACATGATAGGTATGCTCTGGTCGCATAATCTGTTAGGTAATATTGGATGGATTCAGCTAATTATCACATAGAATTGAATATCGATGCATCAATTCAAAATCAAATTGGGATTGTTACCTATATTATGTCCCTTAGTTAGAATTCTGGGTTAATTTTAAGTTATATTCTTGTTCACTATTATATAGTTCTATTAGTATTACATTCTAGGTTATAATTATAATTTTATCTCGTGGAGTAAATTTCTTGTTACAAGTACAATCCGAATTTTTTTTATTCCGGAAAGACACGTCATTACTCATGTCAACAGCTCATGCAGAATCAATCAAAGGAATTAAAGTTCTTCCCAATACCACAAAAACTTTCTGAATTATTTACAGCTGAGTAGACGAAGAAAATGTTTAATAAAAGTTCTTTCTTCATCTCGGTTTCCTTTGGGAAATTCCAAACGTAATTCTCTATTATGGACCTTTTGGAGGCACTCACTCGAAATACAGGTGATTACAACGGTTTCTTTCAATTCAGGTCAATGAACAATCACTTACTGAACATTAGACATTTCTCCGTGCTCTGAGAATTAGTGCATGTTTCTCAGACTCCTAACCAGACATTATTTCCCTTGGTAATTTAGGGAATTTCAGAGATGTCAGAGACGAACTAATAAGATAGGAGATGTGTGGATATTCGAGTTCTGAGATCAAGAAATGAATGAGTATCTCAGCCTTTTCGATGAACCAATGAAACTTTACTTTGACACGTAACTTCGAAATTGATGAACGTAGATACAGATACTTATTGAAGCACAGTCATATGAATACAAGTTGGAATTATGAACTTCCTGCTCTCGTTTTTGAAATATGAGCCCCAAAGTTGAATCATTATGGAATACAATCACACAATTTATCTGCAAATTGATATGTCATGATGAACCTGAGCAAGAGTACCTACTTTCATTTGTTGTTGAGGAAATGAAAAAGCTTCTAAAAATTCGTATTTCGTATTATTTCTTCTATTTCGTTACACACTCAACGTACATTCTTGAAAGAATTATCTTTGTAATTATCAATATAAAATTTTGTATGGAAAAATTTCTGCCGAGAATTGATAAGTAGTCGCTACCGAACCTCATCTGCCGGCCCTTTTCTATGGTTTCGAAGCTGTTTTCCACATGAGATTCTTCATGTTTATTTAAATTAACTATTTCAAGCTTTGTACAAAATTTAGTCTAGATAGCATAATTAAAACCATAGAAAAGTGCAGCAAAATATCGAAAAACAATAATCTAACATGCCAATAAAAGCAGATCCGGCCGAGTTGAAATTTCGCAAAATTTCAACTGTTTCCACAAAATATTGCGATGTTGCCATGTATACAAAAATCCGGAGAAATCAGGAATTTTTTTGCATTTCTTGGGATTTTTTTCGAGTTGTAGCCAGTTCTTTTCGTTCAACAATACATATTGAATGCCTGCAGATATTCCATACGAAATCAGATCATTAACTTCATGTTTTTATAGCAATGTCAAGTGGTAGTTCGATTATGAGCAATAAACCCACATTCCATTTCCAGCGTGAACCAATTATGACCAATTTTCGTGCACGTGCAAGTTGGCGTCGATTCAACCGAAAACTCCACAAGATTATTAATTTGCACGCGCCAAAACAATGGCAACGTCGAATACAAACCCAAATTAATTTTCGGCGGCAATAGAAACTCATGTAACAATACAGCTAGAACTCCGTTTCCGGTTATGCCGAAGTTTAGTCAAGTCCTGCGGAGGCAACGGTCAGGAAACCTATTTTCCAAATGGAAAATATGGGGAAAACTCGGCGGAAATGGAAATACGGCATTCAACCTCTCCCGCGATTCCGTGATTTTCTCGAAAGCGGGCAACAAAAGATAATTTGGGATTTAATCTGGCAGGTACCGGAGAAAGCGAGAAATGGAAAAAATCCTTTTCATCTCCACCAACCCGATAACATTTCAGTTGGCTAAAACTGAAGTCATTTCCGGCGTGGTAAGAAGTCGGTTACGGTCTTCTGGAATTAGAGGTATCGATTTTTTTTTTCGGATAACTATAATAGACGTAACAGTTCTTACTCATGAACTCATTAGAATAGCTTTTTTGAAAACGCCAAAATCTGTCTGCTCACAGATGGCGCTATGGGTTTTTCGCGGCACGCTACTTTGGCCCCGTCGGAAATAATGGGGTCGTCGCGTTGCAACAGATTCACTTCTCCACGATGGTGTGAGAAGTTGTGTCTTGGGCAGAAATCACTGGATAGACTAACTGATGAGTCCTCCATCCATCTCGGGACGAAACATCTAACCCCTAGGAGTAGGCGCATCTCGTAACTTTGCTCGAGAATAACTCACCAAAGAACTTTTATTCTTAACCCAACCTATTCATACAAACTCAAGGAGGCCGATGATACTGTTAACGAAACCGACAACATCCTTAGTTGCCTTGATTGTTACCTCGTGAGTACCCCGGATTGACTTTTCCATATGAGTGGTTTATAGGACTTTCAACCATGGACTACCTCTGTTCTACAGAGTTTGCAAATTTCATCTTTTGACTTTCCCATACGGCAAAAAAAGATATATATTTGCACCTTCTGTGACTTGATAGCAATCCCATTAGCACGAGCACAGCTCGTGGCAGCTTCAAGAGCTTTCTGTTGTAGGTAAAGCAATTACCGACAGCACCACAAATTTATTCGTCTGAGCAAGACTAGGACTGTGCCTCCAAAGAGTTATTCTATAGTTCAACACCCATTGTTGAAGACATGCTTTATATTGGTCGTTTCCTAGCGCTCAAAAAAGCTCAGGATCAACAGAATGACATATTACAGAATTTTTCCATTTTCATTTCCATCAAAATGATAGTTTTGCAGTTATCAAAAAAAAAAATTTTTTTGAACGGCAGTATTTACGGAACCCCTAGTCGGATTTTGCCTATTAACGAACATACCTTGAAAATTTAGAGATTCTAAGATCGATTTCATTTACGGTAGATCGGGCATAATTGAATTTAACCATTAATTATTAATCAATGAGTCAAACCCATTCGTTTGAGACCATTCTCCGATGAAAATTCGTAAATTGCAGTGACGAAATAATGAAGCTATCTGTTCGGGGAACTACCGTTCAATTGCCACCATTTGTCTCATTGTGGAACAGCTGAAATCACCAGTGTATGTGGAAAATGAAACCTTTTTGTCGATCGTAATTTGTGAAAAATTCCAATTTTCATTATAAATTTGCTTTCATCAGCAATCCTTTGGGTCGTTACTATTCGGGCTTTTCATTTCCAAATTCACACCAATTGCATTTTCATATGAAAAGCTAATTCACTTCCGCAAAAATACTGCAACTTTTATACTATGCTTTATTTCCTCTTTCAATTCAAAATATCCCGACACGTAAAAAAATATAAAATGAACGTAAATATTGTAAATGAATTTTAATGAATAGCCAGCTGTGCGATCTGAATATGGGGTTATTTATTCCGAAGTTCGAATGAAAATTTGAAAATTTTATTTCTCTAGAATATGGAAGCATTATTGTATGTTATTAAAGTAGTAATTCACATTTTCGATTTCATGAATATGTGTTGATCATACTTTGAAAACTGATTCACTTTCAATTTGTATTATTATTATTCTCTGAATCGGGCTCTGTAGGCCTTCCGGGAACTGTGACCAATATGATCTTTTGGTCTTAACCCTACCTATTCATACAAACCCCGGGAGGCCGTCGATACGGTTAGCGAAACCGACAATATGTTTAGGAGCCTTAGCTATTACTTCATTAGTATCCAGAACTGAGGATGTGTTCGGCTGTTTCTGCTTCCTTTCCACAGAGCCTGTAGATCTCACTTACATGCTGACTTACATATGCGGTACAAAAGGTATTTGCACCGACAGTGTCCTGTCAGCAGTCCCACCATTACCCGAAGCTCAGCTCATGGTAGCTTCAGAAGTTTCCGTGAATAGGTCGGTGAAAGCACCACAAATTTCTTTGCCTGAGCAAGACCCGGACTGTCTCTCTAGATGGTTTTTCTATTGTCCCACTCCCATTGTTGGACCTTTCTCAAGCCCACAGAAGGGCTCAGTACCTACAGGTGTTAACCTTGATGCCTTTCTGTAAGTTCATCGGCTTTTTCGTTGCCTTCAATACCACAATGCCCTGGTACCCATTGAAGAGTTACTTTATTCCCTTTGGCCAGTTGCTTAATCGTATTACGGCACTTTCATGTCAGGAGAGACCCCTTGCTATATGATTATAGGGATCTGTAGTGATGTAAATATGCGACATGAGGCATCTTTTGAGACACTCTTGACTTCAAGTTTAGACAGCTAGGGTATCCCAGGGATCTAGAAATTCTTGTACCTCTTTCTGATCTTATACCATATGGAGCCATCTTTATCCAAGGGATTCATTGCACTGACATGGTCATCAATGAGCGTTTCAAAAGGTTCTTCGAATTGAAATTTTTTTCATGATTTTCTGATTAAATGATTCATGAATCTTGTTCTTGAGCAAGGATGATCAAGGTATTTCAAACGATTCTTGTGCCAAATTTCATGGCAATAGTTTTTATAGCTCTAGAAAAAAGCCCTAGACGGCGGACGGTTTTTTCATCTTGAATTCTTCACCAAAACGTGTGAAAAATTTAAGGGATGTTCAACTTTTTTTTTCTCCTAAGATTCTGAATATTTATTATAGTTTATAATGAGCCAACTGGAAGATACTCCTCATATTAAGTACCCAGTGTTCAAAAATTTCAGCCTCTTACCATTTATACATAAAATTACTAGACGACCAATTTGTTTTTCGATTTCCAATGTATTATCGGCAGACGAGCGGAGAATTCCATCGTTCCTCGGATAAACTAAAATTCAATATCCCTTCGGTGGATTACCGAATCTATTTCAATCCAAGGAAAGATGGATTTGTCCGGATGGTTGGTTATGATTTCTGACGGTTTCCACTCACCCGCCCTAACAGTGTTTTTCAACTCGAGTTAGTTCTATCAAGCTTAATCGTATTTTCTCCTCAAGGAATGATTTATATCAGATCGGATAAAGGAATGATTCCACTTCGGAAAATAGACCGTGACAAATTATTCATCTAAATTATGGAACGCATCAAATGTGCGGAATCGATTATGATTCCGGTATTTTTCTTCTTCTTTTCTATTGCTTCCGAGTCTTTGAAAGATAGAAGAGGCTTTGTGATTACTTTGGGGATGGAAAAAATGTTTAAACTCTGGTTGGAGAATTTCCTTTTACAATACTATAAAGTTTTGTCATGGCACAGTTCAGTGCAATCATGAGTAAGTAGAGTGAGGAGCGTGCGTTGAGGTCTATGTTCGAGCAGATGTTCTGTGATTGCAACCCTGTCCGTCTTTCGGAACCGCTTTAGTTTAAGCAACGTTGGCCTCTGCAATGTATTCGTATGTTGGTGACAAACCATGGTGCATTTATGGCTCATATCAGCATCGTATTCTGCACGACTTGAAGTCTCTGCAGATAGGACTTTGCTTGGTGAATCCCTAAGCTGGGCATGCGTAGGTCATGACTGGGCGAGTGGTGAACTTGTAGAGGAAGAGCTTGTTCTACTGTTTTTGCAATGAAGTGGTTGCAACGAAGCCGCTGTTGTATTTCCCTTAGTCATAGCTGATGTGACGTGTTGTTCCCATGTGAGCTTCTTGTCAAGTAGCAATCCAAGATACTTGGCATCATTTTTCCATTCGATCCTCTCACCGAACATTTCGTCGTGTCCTTGGGAATCTTTATTCTTTCGGTTGAAAAGAACATCCTTGCTTTATCAGGTTTCAATTGAATTCTTCATCGAGATGGCTTCTTACAAGTACTTTTTTGCTTTTTGGGACACCATGAACTGGTAAGAATGGTGGTGTCGTCAGCAAAAAGTGCCATGGAGGTTTTCTCTGTTTTAGGCATGTCGCAAACATATAATGCAAACAGTAACGGTGACAACAGAAAACCTTGCGAGACACCGGCTGGTTGTGCCTTCTCTGAAGACAGTAATTTGGCTCTAAACTTGCGATAATGCAGGTAAGAGGTTACAATTTGAACTATGGAAGGTGGGAAACCGGCGCAAGCAGATTGTATTGCAGTTCTTTGTGCTATACTTTATCAAACGTTATGGTCTCCTCCAAGAACACTTGTTGACTTGTTTGCGGTTGAATTCATCCATGATTAGTTCCCCTTCCCCTACTTTGAGCACTTGTTGTACAGTGAAGTGTTGACTTTGAAATCCGAACTGTTTCAACTGTATGGATCTTCTTTTCTTCCGTTATACTTTTCAATCTTCCCAGAATTACCGCTTCCGTTATCTTCCATATGCACGATAGAAGACTGATCGGGTGGTAGTTCTGTGGGAATTTAGCTTCTTTGCCGACCATGAGGATTGAAACCACGAGGGCTCTTTTTTCCATTCTTTAGGGAAGTGCATTAGTCGTAGCATAGAATTGTTTACATTCGCCAGTGCTACTAAGGTTTTCCGAGGTAGATTTCGTAAAGTCCTGTCGAACTCGCTTACTGTCGTATAATTTTAAGCGAATGACAAGTCCAAACCAAGACCACGACCATTTTTGAGCACTCAGTAGTCAAAAAGTTGAAATTTCAAGAACGGTAGGAATATCTATCGATTGAAGACAATTGATTATTGTCTTAAATCGATAAATCCCAACGATCGTAATGTTTTCTAGCTTGCTGACATTATTTCTCTTCGATTTAACTAAATCAATATCAATCTTGAAACATGGATAGATAATTAAATATTCAATGAAAGCACCTTTTGAATTTTATCGCTCGATTTTCCATTCATGACGAATCAAGCAGATTCTCCAACCACCGGAGACTATTTGAATAAAACCTGCTCATACTCTGATCGGCAAATAGCTCGAACCGAAGTCTAATTGAATCGAAAAAATCGGGTAGATAATGGACGGTTCTGCCGTTTTTAGAATCTAACAGGAACGTCGGTGGGTTTATTACATCTATATCCGCATTGGAAAGCTGAATTCAATACCTTCCGATGGCTGTTAGCCTCTCTAAATGACCATGTGTGGTATTCAATGGTTAATTGGAAACTTTGGAGAGGACTTTCCGCATTGCAGACACGATAATACTAAATTATTCATGAAGAAAATATTGTTTTAATATGACTGATAATTGCCCAATTTCTGGCACAGTTTCTAACCCAAATCTCATTAATTTTATTGCTCCTGTGCGAGAGGTACAATTTTCCACGAGAGAGGGAATATTTTCAACTCTAATACTTATTATTATTATTATTACTGGATGGGTATACGTTCATTGCACCGAGATCTTATGGTCTATTTTGACCTACAAAATACTGGCTCAGAATTGATTATAATCTATAACGAATCATTTTCAGCTCGCTTACGTGTACTTCTTTTTCCTCAAAGCTTGTTCAATGGTATTTCATCTCCTTCGTATTGGATATCTAAAATATCAAGACGTATCCTTGCCAATACTCTAAAACATAAAATATTGAGGTCACGGAAATTTCACCTTCTTGCTTACGGACAGTTACTATTTTTTAAATTTCTTTGGGACTCTTATTACCCAATGCAAACCAAATTTCACCAAAATTGGACCAGTAAAACGTGAAATATTGTTTGCGAATGCCTAATATGAATTAAATATCCCAATTGATTAGGATCCACTATCCGAATATCAATACCAAATTTCATCAAATTCGGACTCGTAGAATGTAAATTAGAATATATCACCTGAGAACTTCAAGCACCCCATATCTAAAAATCCTTAAAATCTGGAATCGTCTACGATTCTTATAAAATACTCCTGGAGTGACACTGTATACCCGAGAGGTGGCGTTATGAGCGTTGCGCTACTCTTTAATGCGGCCCCGGCGGGTTAAAGAGAACCTCGGCGTTGCAGCAGAGTTACCTCTCCATGAGGTGTGAGAGGGTATTGGGCAGAGATCGTGAGATTGCCTAACTGAAGAGTCCACCAGCGATCTCGGGACGAAACACCGTAATCCCTAGAGAAAGGCACACCTACAGCATTTGGCTCGAGAAAGTCTCGCTAAACTGTTACCAAATTTCATTACATATAATGGAATATGAATTAGAGAGTAGAGACCAAATATTTTTTTCACCCCAAAAGAGAATTCATTAATGATTTCTCAATGATATTCTTCACGGTATTGACAGTTGTATTTTCAAGGTTAGAGTTGTCATGGTTACGAGTTTGAGGTCAAGGCACCTGATCTAAAACCTCCGATATCGACACAAACGCCATCAAAATAATTCCAATCAAATTGTCGATGAAAGCTTGGAGACTCAAATGACTGGGTATGAAGATATTTAGGAAGATTTAATGGTGACTCACTCTATTTAGCAATTAACCTAAATGTACGCGGCGGACGTATAGTTACATACTCGTATAGACAATAAAGCAACTCGAAGCACTTGTTAATCGTATTGCCGAGCACAACTACAATCTGGTTTCGGAGCCAGATCGCCCCACATTAATATAAACAACCCTCTCGACAATGAGTTATCATCCGGTTTCAAAGTTTCAAGCAAGTTCACTCATGTGATAATTGCCGTGGTCATGTTAGAACGTGAGAAGTTTTACACGATGACAGATGTTGATTAATAGACCGTACTGTATAACCGCTACGGTTATCGCAATAATATGATATTTTAATATTCATTAAAATGCAGAGGGGCCACTTCTCTGGTAATTATTCTCTTGTTAACGAGACAATTAACAGGTGTTTGGGCTGTGCGGTTTGGAACAGGTTTAGCTTAGGGTTTTCCCAAGGAAATTTTTCATCAGGGGCTAGGTTTTTAAGCTGTTTTTCTTTATATAACCTGGTTCACATGTTTTATAATATTAGTCAACATGTTCAAAAATTGAATCAATAATTTCTTTTGATTATCAGTCTAATAATACTGTTTTGAAGAAGTGTCTGGAATTGGTCAACTATAAACACAATACAGGAAGTCCTACAGAAAAAATCACTCAGTTAGTTCGAGGCCTACTCAGTTCAATCACATTTTTCCTCAAAAATTCAACTTTATTCGTCAATATAGTCACTTTCAACAGTTATACAGGTGCTTCAAAGCTCCTAACTTTGCAATAATTTTTCTGTTGAAAGATTCGTCTTTGCCTTCAGCAAATAGTATTAAAGAGAGATCGAGTTCATAAATATATTTCAATTACTTAATAAAAAATGTTTGATTTCTTACCAGTCGCTTCTAAATAACGATAGTATTTTGGTTCAACACGCTGTAACATATTAGGTCTTATCAATTTCATTACATACAAACACTTTTCTTCTAAAAAAGTACTTTATAGGAAATAAGATAATAATATGTTCACCTTTAGCAAGCGGATATTAAAAAATTTAAAAATCTCAATATTAGAAATTCGTTTAGGAATTGGAGTACTTCAATGAACTTTAGTTCCAATTTTTTTTTTCACCGAAACGAATGGCTACTAGCATATTCGTTGAAAAAATTGCGAAACCTTCAGAATTGAGGGTCACCCGACCCCTATTAGCATTTAAGATTCTTGAAGGGTTGCCACAGACGAATTTGTGAATGCCCCATCCACATAAAAATAGACCTTTCTGTGCGTTTACCGAAAACACTCATTTCCATACTTGCTGATTCTTGCCGCACTTATGGGGGTCATCCGTAAGTATTATTGATGCAAATTTATTGAATCCGTACTGAAAATAGGCCCCTTTTGAAATAAAGGAATAATCGAATCATAGTTGAACAGATTTTCAGGTATCGATTTCACTCCACGCTGATGTGAGTTATCTTTCATAATATTTCCTGTTAATGGCTAATCTGTGCCTCGTTAATTGTATTTTCTCATCAGGATAATGTGATGGTTGTGGTGGCGCAAAATCCTTGAATTTAATTGATAAGAAAAATTTGGTACCTACATGAAATTTTATTTGTAACGTAGATTGCATTAGAGATTGTTTTGTTAGACATTTCAATCCATTATAACAATGGAAAAACACAATCTTAAAGAACAGAAAAGTACCAGCGAACAAACTACAAAAAAAGTTGAAATTCAAACTCCATATTACAATTGCGTTAACTGAATTTCGATCATTCTTTTTTTCTGGCTTCTTACAAGGGTTATTTTGGGAAATATCTGGACATGTATTGTTTCCCTCGAAAAAAAAAGAGTTTCATTTATACATCGGCAAAACTTCATTGTAATCGTTGCCAATTGATTTTTTATGAATGAGTGAATAATTCTTTCAAATTCAGGTTTTAGTTTATATTTTCAGTTTCAATCATTTGATTGCTATTCAATTTTGATATCATGAATTTTTCATGAAAGAAAATAAATGGAAAAGGAACTTTTCAACGAAACTTTTCATTAGAGTTTACTTTAAATAAATAATATAAAAAGGGGAATCAATTCATATTTCCCTTTTTTCATTTAATTTGTTATAGAATCTTTGTTTGTGAATACAAAACATTGCTGTTGAACTACACTATGTATTCTATTCATGAAGGTATGTTGATATACCGATTAATAATTCGATGAATTTTGTATAGCTATCCTAATAGAAATCAAACAAAAACTATTCATCCATTGTGCTAATTTATCAAATATACACATTATACTTATAGACCATTTATCTGAGTATCAATTTTTCACTGTGAACTTGCCAAAAACTAACTTTTCTTCCAGTTGGAGTAAGATGGGTATAAAGAATACTAATCCATACGGAACAGGACAAAATTACCTTAGAGTTTTCATTATATTGTTCTCATTTAATTTGATCCTCAATCATAGTACACACAGAAGAATGAAGTTAATAGACCTATTTGCTTTAGAACAAACTTGTGATTTATAATTTCACCAAGTTTAATTCAAAATATGTATATAAAATTAGGCTTATGTAAAACCCTATTTGTTCTCCATTGTTGACCAATATAAAACACTCTTCTGAATAATAAAGATGTGAGCAGTCTTTAATATGTGATACTATTAAAAGCATTGTTCTTTGGTGTTGTTACATTTGGTTTACGTTTTATATTGTTTCATAATGAAGCACAAATGAAAGTTTTCAGGGGCCCCTAGCGTCAAAACTAGCCTATAGAAAATTTTTCTTATTGAAATTTTTGTTCGGAATGATTTGGACTATTAAATATGAAAAATTCAGTAGATTTCACAGGGGGCCACTTTCCTCAATAAACTATGTGGTATCCTTTGAGTTCTATACGTCATATAAGTCATAAATTTTAGGCAAGGCTCTGAGGTTTTATTAAATTTAATGGAGAGTGGTTTAAAAATTGACAGAGTAGAATCAGGTAAACAGTGAGATAAAGATGGTATAATTCAATACTTCATCTGAATTAGAATTTTACTCACATCGCAGTAACACAAATTGCAAATACGTCGGCTATCCGAATCTGTAATTATTATATTTTCGAACTAATTCATTTCAGCGTAGAAACTAATCAGCGGAAGGAATATTCAAACTTATCTGAATTATTCAGACGCACAATATTATCCTTCCCTGTTGCAATATGACACTGATTAATTTACTTTTGAATTATGGTGTTGAATATTTATCTCCCGATTTCCCCATTTATGAAATTCAGGGATATATAATATAAATATAATTATTCATTCTTTTTATGCGCTCATTCTAGAGAATGAGGCGTTATAATTTTGCTTGCTAAGTTTCAAATTTCAAACTAGACTCAATATATCAGAAATTATTTGCCATTGTGGATTCTATGAAATTTATAATGATGAAAAAGTAGCAACATATCTTCAAAATAACATACATATAAATGCAATTATTTTATTTTGGAACCGAATATCTAGTGAAATTTTCTGTAGGGAAATTATTGATGACATGAAGTAAGTAGATACCTATTATGTGGATTGAATCGACCTTGTCATTGAGCTTTATATTCATAAATTTTTCTGGAATTACGTGTAATTCATTCCTTCATTTCACTCAGTCTTTATAGGGGAACCATTTCCATGAAAATTCAATGAAAATATAATGGCGGAACAATCAACAGAAAGTAGGTTTATGTACCAATTCCCATCATCTTAATGGCTTAGAACTCAGACAAATGCATCATCAATTTCACGGATGCTCAGATAAAATGGGAATTTGGAATAATTTAAGGATCACAATTGGATAAGGAATTATTCACATCTCATATGCTTCCTTAGCAGTGTTTTTGATGCAAATTTGTATCTTTTCAGTCGATAACTTGATGAGTTAATTAAGGAATTAAAATTTTGTACGAAGATTGAAATTAGTCTTTTAATACAGACGGAAAATTCGGTTATCTGTTGTAATAGAAATATCTGAAATATCAAGTACTATTTGTTTGTTCTTATTCTTTTTGAATTTTCTATGGCTCTGGTAGAGCTATCTACACAAAAATTTCAGATTCAAATGGTTATTCTTCATATATGCACAACATCTCATTTTGATCAATTTTGTCATCACGTAATTATTGGGTCTTCCTCATCAATATTCTAACGATGTGATCTCTTTGAAATTTTGCACATAGCTCAATTGAGATTCTATAATATTCAGTGAGAAAAGTATTACCATAAAAATGATTCAAATAATAAATTATCAATTCGGCATGATATATTATAACGCAGATAGAAAAATCTGTTATTGGCAAAAAAAGATCCAATTTTTTCGCTTGAAACGATAAACGCGGAAATATCCTATCATATCCAGTCAACCAGGTTTAAATTCAATATGTTGAAGGGGGAAGAGAACAGAGTCAAGCCAAAACTAATATTTTATCCGATGATGTTTGTTTGCATTAGAATATCCAATTTTGTAAAAAGAATTGGAAACAAACATTCTCTGAGAGAAATTCCCAGTTGATCCTTAAACGCAACAGGATCCACTCGAAGGGGACAGAAAAATTGGGGAGGACGAAGTTTGCTGTGGATTTGTGACACGATTAAGAACTACAATACTAGAAGGCTGTTAAATGAAACACGTAGTAAGACTAGAAGTAAGTTCTGAATTCATATCTAGAAAAAGTAGGTATATTTTATTGGATTGTCCGATTATGAACAAGATAATTCTTCTATTTATCGTCATCCTCCTAGAATATAAGTTCCAAACTGATATACAGTGTTTTGAGAAAAATTGATGGTTTTAGATATTTGTTTGTTGAAATAACACTTGAAAATAACGTACTATCCGCTGAAGTTCCTGTATATACTTATTTGAATTGCAAATTTGAGTCGATGTCCCCAGAAGTGACCATACACCGTCCAAACCCTCATCTTCTCTGATATGAGAGCTGGAGGTTTATATCATCAAATTCAAAATTTCTCGCTTCACTTAGTCATTACAAGCATTTTTAGGGAGGAATACCCTTTCGGTTTACGCAGCGTATATTTTATATTTCGATTTGACTTGCTATTTCATCTGAAAATTATTTTATTCTCAGCTCTCCTAAATTTTCACGCCTCTCATATGGATATCTGTATTTTATATATACATAACCCCACTGAAAAAGATCGAGTGGTGTCGAATCCGGTGACCTTGCCTGCCAGGATATAGAACCTCTAGTATGGATGACCCTTCAAGTAAATATTTTGTTCCAAAATTCCTCAACTCTTAAATTTGGCTTCATAGTTATTTATTCGGAAAATAAGACTTTTCTGAAAAGTCGTTCAAGTTATGTTCTCATGCATTTAATAAATATTCCGCCATTCTCTATGAACCCATTTCGTCGAAATCGAAATTCAAAGCATATTCAAATAAGATGGAAATTCCAAACATCATGATTCAAACACGGTTTCAGAAAACCGTATGAATCAAAAGATCATCGTAATAGTAATCCAGCCAATAATTGAGAAAAATTCGAGTTCTTCCAAGATTCAATCACTGATGCTAATAAGACCATTGAGGGGATATCAAGAGGAAGGGAATGATTCCCGGAAAATTCCTAGATATTCGAAGCGGAGATGATCTAGATTTCCGGCATTTGGGACTTCGGTAAACCCCCAAATTACTAGACAAAGGGAAACTTTAACGCCAAAGATAATCCACTAGGTATTTCCCTCAAACTTTGCCCTCGAAATCACAGTGGATATAGGAGATTTTAGGTTTAAAACAAAGAGTTCAGTTAAGTACCACGAAAAATATCGCTATTACTATAATTATGGATATAATAATAACTCAAATCATATACATATAACAGATATTATTTTTTGACGTCATTTTTCAAGTATTCAGTGTGTACTTTCTATCTGATATGCTGATCAAACTCCTAGATATTTAATTGAAGTTGTTTTCTGAATTTTTGGTCAAGAACACTCAGGGGGTTGCATTCTATTTGATGGGCATTTAAGTAAAAAGTCGCTGATCTATTCTGGAAAGAGAAAATGTGATAAATTTTGCTTTTTTGACTCTCAACTTATTTTTACTCAACCATCTCTTCAAATTCTCCATTACAAGTGTCAATTCAATCAACGTTACCGTGTCGTCTACGTATAACAAAATCTTTCAACCGTCAATATCAATGGATAACATTTCATTGATATAAATGAGGAACAGCACTGGTCCAAGTAGCTACCGCTGAGGTATATCGATCCTACCCTCCCACTGATTATCTACAAGTAGCATCCAAGGAACAATCATTCCAACTTATATTGGAAAACGAAAGATTAGAAGAGTTTTAGCCAATTAGCACTAAATCAAAAAGACGAATCAATGCTCCAATATTCTCAAAGAATTAAGATTTATGAGAAAGAAAAAACTTTTCCATCTCTTTGTCATAAAAAAATCGTTCTTTGTTTCGAGTTCCTTTGAACCTATAGTCTTTATTTCGCCATTGATATCACTTTGAACTTTTCTCGTTTCCTTAGAATAAAATTAAAAAATCGATTGATATTTTCTCTTCTGAAGCGCAGAACATTTTCAGATCATTCTGAATTTTTTCTGATTCGGTTTAATTATGCGTTTCATTTCATTAAATCCTGTAGTTTAAGAAGTCGGTAGCACTGAAGAGCTCTTCAATTAATTGATCTTTTGCTATTCATTGGCCTTCGTCATTTCCTTGAGACGAGGGAGGGTTTTTGTAATATCGGATTATATATAGAGTGTTTCTTGTCAAAATTCGGATATAATCGATGATATTTTGTCTAAATAAAAATGGAGCGATGATCAAAAAAGATTTTCTTCCAAGAATAAATATGAAAATTTTCAGTTAATGTTTCATAAGGAAAATTTATTCATTCACTTATTATTTAATTATTGGGGATCATTTAAAACTACTCAGAAAAAAAACCGAAGTGTTATTCTATTATTACTAGATGTGAATTAGCTTATGAAAGAACGAAACTTCACGTCATTGCTTTCATCATTTTTGTTGTATTTTTAATATTCTTTAGATGAACCCTTTTTTTTAATTGACTATATATTTTTTTAAATCTATTTTATCAGAACTAACAATATAAATATTAAAATAGCAATAATCATATAAGAGTTGAAAACTTATCAATAAGCGAAATTAACCTGTAAAGCAGGTAAAATTTTCTCTGCGAAATATTTCAACAGGCTGTATGTTGAAGTTGCTCCTTTTTTCATCCAATTACGTAAAAACCTTCTTTCTTCTTCGAATTTCATGGAAACTTGTAACATTTCAGATTGGATGGTCTCATTCATCAAGGTCAATTCATCACAATTTTTCTGAGAGAGTTCCAGTTCTTTTTGAAGGAGGCAGAGTTCTCTCGACATTTCATCTTTTTCAAACTCGTATTTAGAAATTAACGATTTATTCTTTGCTTTTTCTAAATTTAGGACACGAATCTGTTCCAAATGATGCTCGCAAGTTTTTTTAGATTTTTCAAGTTCGCACTTCAGGTCATATTCTGATTTCTGCATGGCGTCGACGCAAGATTTCAAGTTTCCTAAATTCTCTTTTTGTATCGAAATAACATTTTCGAGTTTGTTATTCTGTTCTTGGAGGCTCAGTCGTTGATTGTTGATTTTTCGGAGTTTATCTTTATCTCTTCGTTGACTTTGTGCTAGTGTGTTTAGGATATTAGTTTTTTCCTCGATTTCTTGCAGTTGATACTTTGTTTTCTCGTTAACCCTTTGTAACTCGGATACAAGACCAAATTTATCCTTCTCTAAACACTCGATGTAGTTTCTTAAAGCCACATTTTGTTGGATGATATCGTCGAAATCCTTCTGAATTTCCTGGTATTTGTTAGCAATCTCTTCACGACGTGAACTCTCTGATTTTCTCAAGTTCTGCAATACGTCAATCTGTATGTTGAGCTGGCTCATCTTGTATTCTTTAGCTTCGAGCAACGAAGATAGTTCGTTACGTCGTGACCTGGATTTTCTCCACGAATTCAGCAATAAATACCTTAAAACTAACCGAGCTGCAGCTTCAGGAAATTTTTCACCGGGCGAACATTCTCTGGGTGAACAATAAATTTTTATAGTATCGTTGTGTTGGGCAGCCTTCAAACCTTTTCGGTTGTGTATTCTGACCGGTGAGTCTACTGAGCAAATTTCAGATCTGTCTCTCGCCCGTGAACCTTGCTTTTTACTCGGCGTTCTCATCTCCTTGAGGGCCGATTCCAGTTTCGATTTCATGTCTCTGGTTTTCCTTGATGTCGGTGTAAATTTCCTAGCCGATGGCACAGGGTATCGTATGGAGCTGGCATCACCGTCCCCTGATATCCCATTGCCGTTTTTGCTGTTTAAATCTTGGACAGGAGCAGTGTTCATCGTGGTTTTATTTGACGTATTGTAAATTTCTGATGTGCTGTCAAGTTTCGCATCGGGATATGCCATGAAGTGCAGTGGCGTGCTGTAAATTCGTTATTTATAGCTTGGAAAGTGGACGTTGAGTGTTGTTTCATTCGATTTATGATCTTATAAAAATGAGGAAAACAATGACGCCAAGTCGGGAGCTTCTGAGAGCTCGTTCATTCATGAACTAATTGCACCGTAGGTGACCAGGTAAGTATTCATAGGAATTAATTAGATCTTAAAGGGTGTAATTAGCGCTTGAATGAACTAGTGCTCGAAAGCTCCTGATTGGAAAGCAGTGATTTTTTTGATAATGTTATTAACACGGAATTAAACACAAAGGTTGGAATTGCTATTTTTTTACATACGCAAAATTCAATTTTGGTAGTTTCGAAATGATATTTTAAATCAACATCCAAAATTTCAACTCTGTATATTTTTCGAAATTCTTCCCGAATTTTTGTCATGAAATTTCGCACAAGGTTATCAATTTTCATTCTACATTCGAATTCAAGTTTTCATTTCCATGCAACATGCAATTCTGAGAAAAAACTTCGAAGGGCCATATTTACAGAGAAGCATATTTAGAAATAAAAATGTATATTTATGATTGAGGGTATATCCTCGTAAGGTAGAATTGTGAACGTTCTAAAATGAAGAAATATTATATGAGACGAGATTCATAAACTTAATATATTGGTTGCTTACTGTAACCATATCTTGGAGAAGTACCATAAAGGACTCCTCTTCATTACTAAGCACCTATGACATTTGCAGTTCTATTCTTGAATTATGCAAACTTGCGACAAAAATTTGAAAATTATACAAATTTATTTATCGACTGGTAACTTAGTCTGCAGATGCTTCCTAGTTTGAAACGAGCTAAGAGCGCTATTATTCGATATTCGAAGAGTTCGTTTCTTCGTATTCAAACCTCGATTTAAAGAAATAGGGAAAGTGTTCTTTTCGAGATGTTCGGGAGCACTTTTTATGATAATGACATTCGAATATTCTTCTAGAGATAGGATCAACGTTGGCACGTTGGGAATGACCCATTTCATTTTAAAAATGGGACAGAATTTATGTTGAACAATATCATTACTTTTTTTTATAGTTGTTCCAAAATAACTTCATCTGAATCTGAAATCGATGTTTTTTGCTCCTGAATAAGGGTTAAGAATTCTCTTCTGTCGCCAATAATTGGTACAATAAATTCAATATAATGAAGTGTTTCTTTCGATTGCACGTCGATATGGAATGACCAATAGGAATTGAACCATTTTCTTTATTGTTAGATAGAAGAACACGTTTTGAACTGTCATTAAGAAGACGACAATCATCTGGAGTGTATTTTGTCGAACTCAATCTTGCTAAAAGTCTTTTATATTGTTACAGAATACCAGGTTATTTTTCTTAATGAAAAAGGAAGAAGATCCTATTCTCTTTGACGGTGAAATGCAATAATAGCACCTGGATAAAGTAAGTTTTTATTTTTCAATCTGGATGTAAGTATTTTAGCTGATTCCTTCGAGAGATTCAGGTCTCTTATGAGATTGTGCAGTTCGTTTTGAAACACTTAGGAGTTGTTGAATCTGCTACGATAGGCAATTGTATAATTCTAGGAATATATTTGGCTAATCAAGTTTTTATTTTTAGAAAAAAAAATTTTAACGGGTGTTTTTTTTCGAGGTATATGAGTTGGCATTAATGTTCAAGATGGCGACCAATTAAACAGCTGTCAAGTGATTTATTCTCAGTTTGGTTTGGCAATTCATGATGAATAGACTCACGCCTGAACAACGCTTGCAAATAGTGCAATTTTATTTCGAAAATAATGGTTCTGTGCGGAATACGTATCGCGCACTACGTCCATTTTATTTTGTTTAGCAATGAAACGCACTTCTGGTTGAATGGCTACGTCAACAAACAAAACTGCCGCATTTGGAGTGAAGCTTATCCTCAAGTGTATGTCGAAACAGCGTAACATCCAGAAAAACTGACGCTTTATGGGCTGGTGGAATCATTGGTCCGTACTTCTTCAAAAACGATGATGGCCAGAACGTTACAGTCAATGGTGATAGGTATAGAGCCATGATTACTAACTTTTTCTTTCCTGTATTGAACAACCATGATGTCCAGGAGCTGTGGTTCCAACAAGACGGCGCAACATGTCACACAGCTAGTGCTACAATCGATTTATTGAAAGACACGTTTGGTGACCGCCTAATTTCACGTTTTGGACCTGTGAATTGGCCTCCAAGATCTTGTGATTTAACACCGCTAGACTACTTTCTGTGGGGCTATATAAAGTCATTGGTCTATGCGTATAAGCCACAAACCCTTGACCATTTGGAAGACAACATTCGCCGTGTTATTGCCGATATACGGCCACAAATGTTGGAAAAAGTCATCGAAAATTGGACGTCCAGATTGGACTACATCCGAGCCAGCCGTGACAGTCATATGCCAGAAATCATATTTAAAATGTAATGCCACAAGATTATCTTGCGGATAAATAAAATTCATGTCAATGGAATAATCCATCCTTGTTTTATTGAAATTCAAAGTTCTATAGCTCTAAAAAAACACCCTTTATTTTGCCTTTTAAAGAAATATTCTATAATAAAAGATACCATATAAGTTATCCAGAAAGCTGCAAAAATTCTACTTCATCCTTAGATGAAAGTAATCATCCACGACCATATTTGTTTGACTTCCGGAACAGCATAGAGGAATATCAAATAAATATTATTGAACCAATATGATTCCTTCCATATGAGCGCAGAATGTTATTCCTTCAAGTATGAAACCAACTTGAAATTTGCAACTGTTGCAAAACGAAACGTTCCATTTGCTCCAGCTGTGAACAGGACTCCACTCTCCAGGATACTTTGTCCTTCATATGAGTCCATCTAACCTTTCACCCTTGAATCCTTCCATCCAATCCTTGCTGGAGCACGAATTTCAATTAAGTGGATTGTTTTAAACGGTCTACGGTCTTCACTCAGGCATAAGGCGTTTATTCAAGGTCTGGAAAGGGTTGGAATTCAATGAATTGAATCGCAATAACATTTATAATGCCTGGTTCCACTTCAGAAATTTCGGCCAACATGGGGGGATCTAAGATAAATAACGATCGATATGGAATTTCGAAAAAATTTTCGCTTTTGATTAAATTTTGTACTGGATTCTAGATGATGGAATTATTAATATATTGGAGATATTGGAGCTGCAGATTGGGAATTTTATTTTCCTGGTAATTTCAATACTATGAATTCGATCGAAACGAAATTCAGCTCTAAAATTACAATTTCATGCGAAATTCTATGTAGATGGAATCAATATAAGGGATAAGGAGGAAATTTGATTCATATCAAATATACGATCGGATCAAGGTTTTGTCGTTATATACACATCGTCAAAAGTCTTGGCCACCCTATCAACTCTCAACTTGTTGAATGTAACATGGCAATTTTTTGTGTGTGAAACCTTCACACTATTTTATCACTTGGATGAAAACAATAAACCAGCAAAAAATGTTTCTTGTTCGGGAGAATACAGGTGTATTCGATATCAGTTTTCAGCGAATAACGAGAGTTGTAATATTGAGGATATTTCGTGGAAAATGCCGGGAGTTCTAAGTTTGACCGAGCAAGGATAGCATCCCTAAATCAAGAAGCCTCGTCAAACCACCAGATTGGGAACGTTTGAATATTCCACGAACTTGCAGTAAGGCGGATAGTGGCCCTTTTCCTGGAAACCAGCTGCGTTGCCCTGAGACCGGTGCCTGGTTGACCCAGAGTAACATCTGTAAGAGAAGAACGATATATCGCAAATAAATTTTACTCCAAGGAATCGAACGGTATCTGAAACAGCCTTTCGAAGTAATTTTTTGAGGATCTTTAGACTGGTAGTCTCAACCAGTTGGTACCATAAGGAGACGGTTGCATTCCTCAAATTTAAGAGTGAAAAGACCTTAAAGAATACCTCGGCTATCAACTTGATATAGAGCTGTCCGTCGGCACTGGGCAGAACACCTCCAAGTCACGATTCGGTTTACAAAATGATAGTCGACGAGAAAGGGTTTGGAGAGGTCCAAGCAAACTAGAGCGGCTCAATTTCAGCTGGGAAGTTGTGCCCTTTCAGGGTGGATCAATAATGTGCATTGGGGTATAATGTTCGGTCGCCGTACCTCTCTTATTATCGTGGAACGCACAATGACTAGTGCCATCTACGTACAAAACATCATTGAACCAATCATTATTCTTCTGCGCAACGGAATTTGGGGATAATATCATTTATCAGGATGATAACGCCCCACCACACTGCACACAAAGGGTTCCAAACATTCTTCAAGAGAAAAATATCTAGAGAATTAACTGGCCAGCAATCTCATCATATAAATCCAATTGAGCACGTATGGGATTACTTAGGGAGAGCAATATTCAATCGCCAAAACTCACCTTCAACATTTCAGGAAATTGGGTTTAACCCTTCAGGAAGAATGGAACGATATCTGCCAGACGGCGCAACATGTCACACAGCTCGTGCCACAATCGATTTATTGAAAGACACGTTTGGTGACCACCTAATTTCACGTTTTGGACCTGTGAATTGGCCTCCAAGATCTTGTAATTTAACACCGCTAGACTACTTTCTGTGGGGCTATGTAAAGTCATTGGTCTATGCGGATAAGCCACAAACCCTTGATCATTTGGGAGACAACATTCGCCATGTTATTGCCGATATACGGCCACAAATGTTGGAAAAAGTCATCAAAAATTGGACGTCCAGATTGGACTACATCCGAGCCAGCCGTGGCGGTCATATGCCAGAAATCATATGTAAAATGTAATGCCACAAGATTATCTTGCGGATAAATGAAATTCATGTCAATCGAATAATCCATCGATGTTTTATTCCAATTTAAAGTTTTATAGCTCTAAAAAAAACTTTAGAATGAAACCAATTCAGGTCTGCTAATAGCCACAATGAACCGAAAATATAGTTCCACTCTCTAACAAGAAAAAAATTCTGATGGAATTCATAAATTGCCTTCAATTTCGACTAACGACCGTGTAGTAACTTCCCAATAAGGTTGCAACGTCAATCAATTAGGAACTTTCGATGGAAAATAATCCATCGAGCTTGAAACAGTCTATTCCTTATAATACCCGAACTTTGTTGTTCTTATGATCTAAAATATACATAGTAGCAAAATATGAACCTCCAGTAATTAACAAACTTCAAAATTAGCAAATTCTCCCCTTGATATCTCAAATTATCTGTTTATAGACACTCAATTAAAGCGTAAAACATTGGCACATCAGAAGTGAAATAATGAACTGCTGTATTTACAATTGTGTACCTTGATCTCGACAGTTGATTGTAATTGATAAAAGGGATTAGCGTAGCTGTTTATCAATCGTTCAATGGGGAGTGAAATATTCAATTACAAGGTGTTTTTCATTTTTGTGAGATTTTTCGATTCGATTTGTTATTGGTATTTGGGCTGGTATATTTAATTGGAAGTTTTTATACCTTTTGATTATATCGTTTGCATTATGCATGTTCAAATAGCTACACCCAGGCAATTTTGATGAGTTTACTAGTTTATTTCTACGACTGCTTCAATTTGAAGCTATTACGAATTTGGTCCATTTACGTTACGTGATGAAACTCATTTTACAATTTGAATTTCGTTACGTAACGCATTTTTTCGGAGACAAACCCTAAAAGAACTTCTACTCAACCAATAACCAGTGCTGCTTCTTCTATATAGGATGTAAGTCTTTTGAATCTCCCATTTGAACCAAACACATCACATACCAGCCGAAAATATCACTTAATAGCCAACTTGACAGACGGCAAGTAATTGTCATTTAATAATGTAATGAACATATTTCGATGATCTCAAGGCAATTAATATCAACAATTATGTTTTCAGCTTCGTTTTACAAAATTTAATCATAATATTATGTTCATTTTTCCATATGGGCAGTCCTAGATAAAACGTTTTTTCTACCCCCTTACAGCAAATGATGAAAATCGTATACTCGCCAACTATGTAACTGTCTACTTAGGCACTGTGAAACATAAAACTATGCGATTAACTTCACTGCCAAGAGAAAGCACGATCAACAACCAATACGATAGCATCTGCTAAGTAAATCGCACGGCGAATAACCAATAAGATAAAACTTTTAGTAGTTGCCACAGAAACGAATAACAAACAGCCCGCGTAGCCGATAACTTTTTGTCGTTTCGTAATTGTGTCACGATTTGTCACAAGTTTTTGGATTTGCCTGAGTTTTCATGGAAATGAAGGCGATCGTAAAAAAAGTATAGTACACAACTCGAGTTGTAAGACGATTCCTAACTTCTAGAACTAACTTTTTCTAGTCGAGCGTAATATGCTTCTTACAACTCTTGTTATGTAATACGCTATAACTATACATTTTTCGAAATATATAACTTTAAGTTGGCATTACTGTTCAAGATGGCGACCGATTTAACAGCTGTCAAGTGATTTATTCTCAGTTTGGTTTGGCAATTCATCATGAATAGACTCACGCCTGAACAACGCTTGCAAATCGTGCAATTTTTATTTCGAAAATAACGGTTCTGTGCGGAACACGTATCGCCCACTACGTCCATTAGCGATGAAGCGCACTTCTGGTTGAATGGCTACGTCAACAAACAAAACTGCCGAATTTGGAGTGAAGCTAATTCTCAAGTGTATGTCGAAACACCGTTACATCCAGAAAAACTGACTGTTTGGTGCGCTTTATGGGCTGGTGGAATCATTGGTCCGTACTTCTTCAAAAACTATGATGGCCAGAACGTTACAGTCAATGGTGATCGGTATAGAGCCATGATTACTAACTTTTCCATTCCTGAATTGAACAACCATGATGTGCAGGAGCTGTGGTTCCAACAAGACGGCGTAACATGTCACACAGCTCGTGCCACAATCGATTTATTGAAAGACACGCTTGTTGACCGCCTAATTTCACGTTTTGGACCTGTGAATTGGCCTCCAAAATCTTGTGATTCAACACCGCTAGACTACTTTCTGTGAGGCTATGTGAAGTCATTGGTCTATGCGGATAAGGCATAACCCTTGATCATTTGAAAGACAACATTCGCCGTGTTATTGCCGATATACGGCCACAAATGTTGGAAAAAGTCATCGAAAATTGGACGTCCAGATTGGACTACATCCGAGCTAGCCGTGGCGGTCATATGCCAGAAATCATATTCAAAATGTAATGCCACAAGATTATCTTGCGGATAAATAAAATTCATGTCAATCGAATAATTCATCGTTGTTTTATTGCAATTTGAAGTTCTATAGCTCTAAAAAAACACCCTTTAGTTGTGTGCTCACATAACTCGTGCTACGTACTCGTTTGCAACTCACACATTCATATAGTAATGAGGCTTTTATCCCACTTGTATAGTGAATAACTATTAGTAAAGCCCAAAATGGAAAGTTCCGAAAGCCTCTTCCCCTTAAATTATTCCATTTCCAAGTATTCATCACCTCCTCCTGATTTTAATTTCATCCCCATCATTATCAATTCAATGATGCAAAAGGAAATCTTAATGATATTCAGGGTATGAACAAAGCTGTCTCGTAGGACCAGTGAGAGAAGAAATCTGCAGCCTCCAATTCTCTGGATCTAATCATCGACATCTAGAAATCGAATCCCATATTTTTCCATACGAATGACAAGGGTGGATTTGAAAGGAATTTGATTTCCTTTCCATGATGGCTATTCGCAAGCAATTCCAACTCCTTTTATCTGGATAAATTCCAGCGTTGATAATGCTCCTTTCAGACGGCCGGGGAAGAATTGAATTAGATGCTGTTTCCTAATCCAAATTGACTTATTTCGGATATGCTGAATGTTATATTCAGTTGACTAATTGGATCGTTGTTCTAAATCGGGAACAACATCGGTTATTTCGAGTCTGATAACAGATTAACTTCATATCGACTAGACTGATTCGAATAAAGTAACTGAATTGCACCATAAACTATGCATAACGGGGAAATGCGTAAAAATTTTCGCGTTCTCAAATGATTGAGTTAGACTGAGTTATGGAAAGTTCGTGCTCAAATTCAATTGTGTCAGTTCGCCCAACAGTAAACAAGTCTGTTCATAAATTGTGAAATCTTGGAAAATTTTACATCTTAGTAGTCTGCGGGTATCAGTCATATCCTGAATATTTGACCGATATTCAAGGGAGATTTTTATTTAATGTGGCGCAATTTTTGAATGACGATGTTCATTCGATGGAAGAATAATAAAAATCAACTACTATTTTTTTTATGAGGATTCATTAAATCAAGAAGTAGATACCTACCGATGAAAATGATAGAACTGAATTTTTCGAAGTGAGTTGATTAAATGAAATAACAACTACGCCTATGGACTGAGTGCATAGGGATTCACGGCTTGGCTTGATTTTCGAGTTACTTGGCTTTAGCTTGACTTGATTTCAAGTCAAGCTCAAGTCAAGTAGTAGTTTTTCAATCTTAAGTTAAGTATTTATTTATCGAGTACTTGAATCATATCAAGCTACTTGATTTTTAGCAGTTGTGTAGTGTCACATCAATAAAAAAATGATGGAATGAGAAGGAACTTTGCAAAAAACACTTTTACTTATCAAATTTATTTCACAAAAGAACCGAAAATATCAACGTTTTTGAGAAGGAAACATAATTTAAATACCTGAATCATAACAAAATAAATAATTAGAGTTTCTTGATATTGAGGAACCTCCAGGCTTTGTTTGATTTCATAATTTTTCATCCAGGCTCTAAGACACATGAGGCATCTTATAGATTTGTCGCCCAACCCATTGCGTGTTTTTGTAACTGTAAGAGCAGCTCTGGAAACTTTTCTTTGAACAGGAGCTGAAGATGTTGGCGTTGATAAAAATTCCTTGGCCATTTTGGCCAAATTTGGAAAGATATTTCTGAAACTAACAAAATTTACCAATAGTTTCCATAGAAATGTGAGAAAACTACTAATAAAGTCACACACTGGCGAATGCTTCAGTCTCTCGGCGCTCGAGGAATCCCCTTATTTAGTTTAAGCGCACATGAGATTGCAGGAATATATTCCGTGCGACGAGTGCGTGCATATCAAGTCAAGCAATAAATATCTAAAATCAAGTCAAAGCTCACGTGTGTAATTTTTCACGAGCTGGATTTTCAAATCAAGTAATTGGTTAATGTCAAGCTACTTGGCTTGATGAATCCCTACTCTCAATCAACCAAGAGCAAACACTGGACCTATCAATGTTCATTATTGTTCTAGAGAAAATATAAATCATAGAATGACAAATTATACACCAAACGAAATCTTGACGAAATTTATAGTCCATTTTCTCTTTACCTCTTTGGGCGATTCTAGCAATTATTTTCTTGAATTTTATTTTGATTTGTCGGGTACATAACTGTTCAGAAGCGGAAGAGGTTCTGGCATAAATGGATTTCCCATCAAAACCATCAACCTTTCATTCGAAACATTTTTCCGTAAGATGTTTCCTTTTCGAGATTTTTCACAGATTCAACTCAAAAAAATCACCCGCTAGGTATATCAAACTGATTTATATCATTTCAACACCTTGCCATAAATATCCCGAAATAATGGAATTGTCTCAGAATGTAGAGCATTTTCATTGGGATCAATTTCATAACGTATATCGTAGCTCGAAAAAAGGACAATAATCCGTTGATATCTGACTCTGATTCACCACAATGGAAACGGGGATAGAAATAATACCGCCAAACAGAAGCTTTTGTTCGTTATATTGTTCTGTTTGTTCGTGAAATAATGACTTGCTCAATCCGTGTGGATTTTAACCGATGTGTCGCATCAAATATTGAACTGAGTGCTGTCAAATGTGAACAAACCGAGATTTATATAGGGGCTGACAGCATTTTAACGCTGTCAACTGCCAGCGTGTGTTGAGTCTTCGATGCGAAGTGGAATTAGGCATTGCTTCCGAGTGGACGTTAGTCAATTCAATAGAATCTTGACCACGAAGACTTGAATTGTAAATTATAATGAACATTGTGATTCACCACCTCTGAGATATCAAAATGAAAATGGGAAATATCGAATATATTGCTATACACAGTTGTGTGGTCTCCAAAGGCGCTTGAATTGATGATCACTCAAAAGCTTCTGAAAACAAGTCAGTACTTTTCCCGAATTTTTCATTCTGGAAGTATCATTATCATTATCATGTTTTCTGCGTCAAATCAATAGAGATGATCATATAATTTTTCTCATCTCAAAGGAATTGCTTTTGCTATTATCCATATTCAAAATGAGTACATGCCAGTAGTTCAATACCATTTCTATCTCTACAATGTTTTCAGCAATATTCTTATATATGTATATTTTTATATTCTCGAATATAAAAAAAGACGATTCTCGATTTGTATTTGTAATGAGGCATAAATCGATGAAAACCATGATCAAATTGAACGTTTTATTCTTTTTACTGACCTCAAAAGAATGATCTAGGAAAAAAGGGGCTCTAATGATTGCCATTTTTAAGGCCTGTGCCGAAAGCAAAGAAGAATCTTTCTACAGAAAATATATTTAAAAAAAAAAGAGCGTTGGAGTACATATATCTTTCGGGTATCGCGTTTTCGTGGGTATTATTTAAACACTGATGAACGACAGACGAGAACTTTATTGTGGTACAGCTAAACACAACCTTGCACACTTTACTAACTCAGCTGATCATCACCTCGTAATTTAGTTCACTGAACTCTCCTTTTTTCAGTTTTATACCTGGCTTACAAACATAAAATCATATTGTACACCGTGAATTTCTTCTTCCTTTTCTTATTCTCTTCTATGCCTGCGCAATGGTATCATGGTGCCTACACACTAATTAGGGTAGGGGAAAGATATTCTCTATTGTATCTTTCTGAGAACCCTAGGAATGAAAAAGTTGTATGCACAAGTACCAGAGAAGACCATTGCTACAATAATGTAGGTAGATTTATATTAAATATTGTGACGCCAATTTCGGCTAGATACAGACATTATGTCTAATTGCTTTATGTCGCCATATATCACTGTTTACAAATGAAGTCTAATTTTTAATGAAAGATAGTTTACTGGTTAGAAGATATTGAGTGAGGTGTTATGTTCAGAAACTCATTCATTTTTATAATGAATTGATTCTTTGTGGTTCCGAAAACGGAAAAAATCATAATGTTCACGTACAGGGTGATCCAATAATCACGAAAATAGGAAAAGTCTGAAATTTTCCTAGTCCGGATCTGATTTACTCGAATTCAGAAATATTGAAGGAAGACGATAGGAAAGGGTGACAAATCTTCAAAATTTGAAATTATTCGGTCGATTAGTTAAAGAGTTATTCAACAGTAAAATTTCACTCATAAGATGAGCATCACCCTGTATATCCCAAACGAAGGCACTCAGGCGATTGAAACATCTTGATACGAGTCCTCCTTGATGACTTTAATTCATGGTATTCGTTTGTCGCATTCTTCCCGGGACACCCTGTATGAAAGAAATCCAAGCCAATTGATCATTCAAACTAGCACAATTCAATCCGACGCAACGGTAAACCGATCTGTTGAATAGGACAAAAGCAAATTGGTTTCTGTTATCTCCCTATAGCGCTTCCTCCATTGGAAAATGGGTTCCGTACTAATTCCATAACAAAATTGTGTAATGGTTGAAAACGGAAACCATGCATAATAGATCTCGGAATGCATAGGTTGAACTTTCCACAGTCAGGGTCGGCGATTTGGAATATTTTAGAAATGTTCAGTGAACCAGGGAAAGAACAAGGATTACTGGGATATGAGATCCTTCATCTGGTGTTTAACGAAGTGTGCACAGAAGTGACTTTTTGATTCGGAAATATCAGATCTGGCTGGATTATCCTCAGAATAGACTGGTTTCAGTAGATCGCAATTTCGATATAGTTTGCTGTCAAAGCCACGATAGAAAAAGAGATTGCTCGAATCCTAGATAAAATTTTACTTCTTACTCGTGTGCTATGTCGAATAGAGTTCATAGTATGTTAGGATCTACGCCACTGGTTAGACAGGCCAATAGGCGCCAATCGTCTGGAATGTATGCTGTCAAACCCATTTTTGGAGTCCGTTCATATTGTTACAGAATACTAGGATATTTTCTTCAGCAAAAAAGGCAGGAGATCCTTATCACTTTGATGATGAAATTTAATGTTAGTATGTACTTGGCTAAGTGGATTCTTTTCTTTCAATCTGGATGCAAATATTTCAGCAGGCTCCTTTGAGATGTCAGGTTCTTATGATATCCTTCAGTTTTTCTTATTGAAACATTGCGGAGTTGTTAAGTCTGCTTCAAATTCCCTGCCATCATTAATTTGATTTTTTTTTCTTTATCAGAAAATGTTTCTGTACCATCTTTTCGCAGTTCTCTGCAACGCATTGGTACACTAAACTTAAAGCACTTCCTCTTTGAAACTGCCCACTGTCGCTAATGTTCAACACATGCTTCACATACGAAAATAGAGGCACAATTTATCCTTATCTACCAAATGAATGATAAGGTATGCAAAAAAAGCCCTATTCACAAAGTCGGAGATAGTTCTTCTGCTCTTCAATAATAATAATAAAATTTTATTTGAAGTGTACTCTCCACATACCTAACAAAAAACATCAGGCTGATTTACACATCTACGTTTGCTTGTAGATGCCATTATTTTGATGCTGTAGGTACTGAAAAATTAAATGATTCGGAAAGTAAATTGGTAATTTAGAGCTTAGGATTAAGAGAGGCCTATTAACCTAGTATAAGAAGGTTGATTCAGGTATAGTTTCAGATTTATATTCGACTAATTAGATTATAATTTTAAGGAATATTTAGAAAATGAAAAAAAAACCTTCTGGTCTAAATATCTATTCGAATTGTGAATAGATTTTCATATGGTAAAGAGATTATACTATATATCATCGAAGCTGCTCTTTCAATCGGCAATAATATAATTTTCCCCGAAAAATTATTTTCCACCTAGAAATAAAATACTTAAATTGAGTTTTAATAGTATATATTCGATAGAAATTGGACATTTTCAATTTATTCATCAGTAAAAGCCATCACGTTTCATCATCGACTATTAAATTGTTTTCAATGAAGTAATCGGTAGATCAATATAGCCTTGATAGATTTCATAATGGCCTACAAACATATGTTGTTTTCATGTAAATGATTGAATTATGCTACTATATTGACCAGAGGCTGAAAACTATTCCTTGACGTTTTTTTTTCCAAATGTTTGCAAATGTTATTTGCAGTCATACTAAATAATTGGTTTGGTATTTTTTAATTTCGTGATTCTAAAAACACAATTGAGACGAACTGTTAACAACATAAATATCATATGATGCTCAAATTCTGCGTGAGTATATACGAAAAAAAGGGTTTATAATGATTACATCTTTTACAGCTCAATATACTCCCTACTCGTTCAGGTTTTACTGCTTCACCACAAGAATATCAAACCCTTATTGGAGTATATTCATCATGGTTTTCCGGAAGTTAGCATGTACTTTTTGAAATTGAAAACTTCGCGTCGAATTCATACGATATTTTCTCTTCCGCCTCTACGAGATTTGCTTTTGTTGCCCTCCAGCTTTATATTGTTTAACGAGCAAACATATATCCAATTCTCTGCCGACACCTCACACGAAGAAATCGAATATTGCAGAAAATTGAACGGAGAATCTTCTTTTTGGAATATTGCTTGCGAGAGTCGCTCGTTATTTTGTTTCTTAGTGAAAAAGTTTCTAGTAGCCTTTGAAAAATACATCAGGAATTCCTGCAAGAACTATCTATTCATGGAATAGATATCGTTGTTAGAGCCGCTCTTTTTCAAGGTTATGAGATAATTGGCAAAATGCAGTTACGAGTGCCATACAGCAAACGACATCCATTGGACGTTATTTTACGACTATTTCAAGTCCATACAATTGTTGACGTCCATTGGTTGTTACGAACGTACGTCCATTCTGAGTACATATAATTTCCAAAAATATACATATATGAATTTTCTGTATGTTCTCATCTATTCTCTATTTTTAGGTACATCATTGATATTATAGTTTTAATTATTTCATGCTTCCCATGTTCAAAAAATTAATAGCGCACTTTAAAGAATAACATTTTTAACTGAGGTTTCTGAGCAAACACAATGCCAGGAGGCTTCAGCCCCTCAAAAAATTATAATTCAGACAGCTGTTAGATTTCAGAAACATCTTGAAATTATTTATTTTGAAACATTTCAAAATTATTTTGATTGTAAACATTTGAGCAATATAACCTCATATGTAATTATTTCAAATATCATATTGTGAGATTTCAAAAACAACCAGCCCAGCAAAGTTGCCCATAACACATTGAAATTGTCAGTTCACGTTGGTAAGACTGAAGGCAAGCAGCGTCGAGTGTGGTTAGGAGTTTGATGGGTATTTATGTAATTTTTGGAACTGAAAACTTTCCATCGAATTCATAAGACATTTTCACATCTTCACCCACGATATTTACCTTTGTTTACTCCAGTTTCATATTGTTCAGTAAGCAAACCAATATCCAAATCTCTGCTAACAACTCACAAAAAGAAATTAAAGATTGAAGTGAATTAAATATTTTTGCTCGCGCAAGCTGCGCCTAATTCCTGTGGTTAGTGAAAAAGAATTCGTCTATTAAATTTCATAGAAGTGAACAGGACTTGATATAATACAGCAGGAATTCCTGCTGGAACAATCTTCGCGAATCCAACAGGAATTGGTTCATGGAATGTAGGTCGCCATTTTTCAAGGTTATGATGGAATTTGTGTAATGCAGGTAAGCGTATTATGTAATTGTATGAGAACAGGCAGATGAGATTTAATTATTGATCTTTGTATCCCTCTAGGGGGGACATATAGTACAGGGAGATTTATGTAATAGATGTACATGTTACAGGTTACCACATACGATCATTTATTAGAAGCAATTAGTTGTATCCGCTCCAATTTTAACCCTCTGTTTAGTTTAGTGTAGTGTTTGAATTCGCCCATATTTTTTCATTTCTGAATTGATATTTTCTTTTTCGAATAATATAACAGAGGAGGCTTCAAGTTATACATCAAATTTAAGTAATGATTTCGTCGATTCATGAAACTGGAGAACAAGATGGCCTCATTCAGTATATGGAGAAATGAGTAATTATTTCTATTGCTTTTATGAAATCACAAAACTCTAGTTTTCTAATAAAAATCAATTCTGCTCACATTCAACCCAAACAACGGATTTCCTCGCCTAAACGTAGTTTAGTTAAATAAAAAGCGACAAAATAGACAGCTGATGTTCTCTGAATTATAATCCAGAAAGTTTTGCTGGAAGTAGAGCACAGGTGGAGCTCATAGTAACATCAGTAAGTAAGATCTATTCGAAAAGTTGGCCGTGAAATAATTCACGTCAACATTAAGGGCGGAAAGCAAATATTCTATGTGAAAATTGAGGAACCTACATCTTAGACTTTATGTTAGGGGTTGAAAGCATTATTTCGAATATTTTATTATTATACGTCAAGATGAAACATTCATGAATTAATTTAAGATCTTATGAGACATTTTTCTTAAGATTCAAGAATAAACTCAAATATTGGACGGGAAATTTCTCTGGATTATAATAGAGACGAATATTCTTGTTCGCGAACCTCATATCTTATTCAATTAGATGCAAAAGGGAGCAGAGTGGAAAAAGAAGTCGTAAAAATATGGAATTATTATTATCTGTCGAAAAGATACAGTGGTTTATGTATCTGATACTCAATATTTGGTAGCAGTTGATCGAAGTATTTCCTGTTTACGTTTTGGGTAGTAAAAAACTAGAACGAATCCATACGACGCTTTCAGAGCTTTTCTTTGAGAGTTGGTTCCATGAATTTTAAGTCAGAGATATCACTTCCTTGAATTTAGAGTTGGATATCCAACCAATGGTTTCAAAAGGCTCTATTCCAACATGAATCCTCGATACTGATCTATTTTTAATACAATTTAAACCTGTGATTTTTTTACAACCTGACTTTCTAGGTCACTGTAAGATATTCTATCAACTTTTGACAGTGCTAGTGTGAGAGAGTTGGGAGAATTTATTGTATCACTTTGTTACGCCACTTCAGACAAAAATAATTACTCAATTAAAACTGTGAATCGTTCATTCATAGCTAATTCTGTATTTCAAAGATGAACTCCAGCCTTTTCGGATTTTGAATGGTAGAGGTAGGTACAAATATCATCATTACATATTCAATTCTAATAGGATGTTATGATTACATTTTTATTTTCGAACAAATGTTTGTTTCTAGCTGATATCTCAAGTTTATGTTTTAGAAACGAAGCTGGAAATGATTTTTCCATGTGAAAATCATTCAATCTGATCTTGAGTTTTATTTCAGGGTAATTTCAAGGTGAAGTAGATTTTTTGAATAGAGAATATACTTTTTTTTGCAGAATATTAATATTCTTGGAAATCTCAAAAATATTTGCCCCTGAAGAGTAAGAAACATTCATTTGAAATATTTTCAATCCAGGCTCTCTCCAATGAAACATTTCAGTGGATCTTTCAAAATGGGTCACCCGGTATATAGGATTAGAGGCATAATCCCAACTATTTAATTTTGAATGGTATTATATGTATTAGAAATTATTTATGGAATCAACATTATTATCATCTGAATGACTTCACAAAAATTTCTGACCAGTGCTTTTCTTCAATTTTCTCAAACTAAAATAACGATAATAAGATTCAATATTAGCTTCAAACGATTCATACAATCGAGTTATACATAAAAGTTGAAAATTCCTCTCAATGTTTATTACTGAATTAAATGAATAAATCCATTTTATTTTTCCAATTGCTATGTTCATACTGCATTGCATCAATAGTCGTTTAGTCCTCTCCTGCTTTATGTTTTATGCAGAATTCCAACAGAACCAATCAACATGATCCAGTTATAACATAAATCCCCAGAGTGTATCGAATTTTTGTTGTAGGTACATGAAAAAAAAATTAATAGACTACTGGACTGAATCAACTAGTCCGATCGATTCTCTAAATAATGTTTGTCGCTCTGCAAATTTAAATATGACACGCGGTATATAAACCATTGCTGATTGAAGCAGAAATCCACGACGACAGACCATCGAGCTTGAATTCAAACTAATTGAAAATGAATCTCAAACAGCGAATCAGAATTACAAACATGAAGTAGTTCGTTGTTCAAATATTCAATATTTGTCCTTGAATGTGACAACATAATCTAACGGTTCTCCAATTGCACGAATGATTATGGGCACAAGTTGAATCGAAGTCAACGGAAAGGATCATTTTGTAATTAATTCCTTGAGTACATGAATCTTCAGGTGTAATTTACTACGTTATGCATTTTCTCCATGTTCATTAGGGAATGTAATGGTTCCACTATTAGATTCAATTATGGAACTGGAAACTCATAACGGCTGAGATTTTTCTCCACGAGTTTGTCTTTATGCACTTTCGTTATCTAATCAAATTATTCAAAATATTTTAGCTGGAAAGTTCAAAAGTGCCAAAATATTTCATGGATACAAAATCGACCCATTTTTGGAGCGGTTGGTGACTGGTGATAAAAAGTGGATCACTTACGACAACGTCAAGCGAAAACGGTCATGGTCGAAACGCAGTGAGCCGGCGGAAACGGTGGCCAAGCTAGGATTAACTACCAGAAAAGTTTCGTTTTATGTTTGAAGGGATTAGCAGGGAATTATCTACTATGAGCTGCTCCCCTATGGCATAACTGTTAACTCGGAACTGTAGTGTCAATAATTTGACCGCCTGAAGGAAGCAATTGTCAATTTGTAATGATTACAAAAATTAGGATTTTCGGCAAGACAAATTTTTCTGGATCCACTATTAATCAAGAGAATTCAAAAATAACATATCTTTCAGATCATCTAGATAATCTAATTTTTTTTCGATGAGAATTATACCCATAAATTTCGAAACATCAGATCATATCCATAGCTATATTCATTTCAACGCCTTCAGACCCGTCAAACCTAATTTTTTTCAGTAGCAGAAGGAAGTTTTTCAATTATCTCTAAAATCTAAAGTTGCCCCGAACCGTTTCCGGTTTCCGTTTGTTGTCATAATTCTTAATGATATACAGGATTTGAATTTATTCCGAAAAGGAATAAACTTTTTGAAGAAAAATTAGGGAAGGAAAGAGATATAATGACCTTATGGGAACTGTGCCAAATAAAATGCTTTCATTTTAGTGAATTTCAGAAGGAGCAAACTCAACTTAAACTCTTGGGGAAACTTTCCATAACTATGACAGAATAAATGAGAATTTTCGCATTATTCAGTATTGATAATTATCAAACCTTAAAACCGAAAACTTCGTAGAACCTTTCTCAGGAGTTTAGAATTTCCGGCAAAGTTTGCAAATGACAAATATGGAGGGAAAACCCTAAATTAACAGCAAAAATGAATTCATTCACTGAGAGTGATACTTTTGTCCTCAACTTAGCTTGTATAGTAAATAATTATAACTGAGCTCCCACTTTTTCTGTATAGAAATAAATGGAAAAAAATGAATGAATAAATGGCGTCTTTATTTTACCAAAAAGTAGAAAAATACATACCAGTCACTCAAGAAGTCCCGGCACACAGTTTTTTCTTCCAAGCTGCAAAAGATTCATTTCAAAATTCAAGACTTTATCTGCATCAAGATATTAAAAGATAAATGACGCTACACCCACTAGGATATTTGACAGGAAAAAAAATCAGGACATTGCAGTGTCTTCCGGACCACCTATAGAGTCATCCGTAAATTTGCAGAAGACTTGAAAAATTTCGTAAAAAAATCGTATTTATTTATGCTAGAAGAGAGTCAAGTTTTAGTCATCATCAATTTCATTTTCCATTTCGTAGGTTCATTATAAAATGTGTGGCCACCTTATATATTGAAAATGTGTTTTCATTTCAACAAGTAATCGGTTTATTGGGAATCGAGTAAATTTTTCGACCGCTATTGATGAAGAGAATCCTGAATAATGAATCGCAATTCACAATTATTCAGATGATTTTGCTCCGTTGGAGTCGAACGTTCTGAATAAGGAATTCAGGATGAAAAATCTTTGTAACAATGGAACTGACATCGTCTGTGCAACGTTTGAAATAGAATGAACAATAAAATGAAGATAAAATTCTTTTCATCGTGAATTACAATGAGATGAAATCTCATCTGTGTTGCCTTGGTTGCGCTCTTTGTCCGCTTTAGTTATAGATTTTTTTTCATTGTAGAAGTATAAATTCACCTATTCATAGTATAATTTCAACTCCCTACAAAATGCAAATTACAATTTTTAACACCCAGTGAAGCTTTTGTCGATTCGGGAAAATATTATTTTCAATGATTGTCTTGTTTTTGAATTTCAACTTTTTGAATAAAATGAGAAATGTTAAACTATACGAGTTTTTTTATGTTTTATTTCTGTTTGTGAATTTCTTGAATACTTTTTCCAAATTTCTTTCGGAATTTTTTTGAACTTATTCCATAATGGTCTCAAATAAAACATCGCACCCTGGATTTTATCATTCAAAAACTTAAATAACAGATCAGTTTAGGTATTTATTGTGAATTTATTTTTCGAGTTATAATATGATTGTCAATGAAAATATCAAAACGAAACATGTTTCTGAACAATTAAATGAATTGAAATGTTTTTACTATTCTGATCAAGGGTATAGGAGGAAAATATTTCAATTTTCAGCAGACTTAACAAAGATCCTCGGAAATTGACTTTCTAATACAAAAAAATAATGAAATGACTTCATTAATGCGAAATATTTCGATTAAATCTCGTGAAATAATGGGATTGCTCCCTTAATTGGATATTCTCCATCGGAAAATGATAATTCCACGATCTTGCACGAAGAAAATGATAGAGGAAATTGGTAATTTCCATTTGACGCCCACAAACTGTGGAATTTAGTTGATTGAATTTCTCATTAACTTTATTCAAGGCAGATTTCCCGACAAATATCATTTTCCTGATACAGTTGGTGGCTTTATTAAGTAAAGAGAACTGCATACTTTGCATTTTATGGTGGTAGTTTCGACTCGAGATTTTCTCGGTTCATTTAATACTATTTTTCTAAAACGAAGGATATCATATGTATTAGATTTTTTTAATTTATGATATATTCATTCCAAGATATACAGGGTGACTCACATGTAATAATGAGATATATATAAATAAATGTCCGATCATTTCCTCAAGCGGGGTGGCATTACCCTCGAAAATCATTAATGATAAAAAGATTTTAATATAATAAATATTTTGAAGTTTGTGATTAAATTGCATTGTGCACGAATTTTATAAGGAATATCAAAAAATATAAACCAGTGTTGCCATTTTAACTCTTTTCAATTGTATCATTCCTATTGAAAAACTCTTTAGTGTTCATTTTGTTGTTGTTGAAATATCGATGTTGCCAACATCAGAATTACTCCGAATTGAAACATAACCATATTTTCTAGATGGTGAATATCTATCTATTACGGGTTGTGTAGGTGCAATAGCTAACAAGCTACTATAGAAACAAAAGCCTTTGCAGTGCTTATTACTCCGCCATCGTTTCATTACCGGCTTTGTTACAGAACATAACGCAATTGCATGGTATATTATAGACATCATCGTTAGGTATTTGAGTTTTATAGAGAAAATAATATGTGTGTATGGTGCTACAAGAAACAATAGGGGTCATAAAAATGCATTAATTGCTTTCATTTTGTATTCATTTTTTTTCCAAGGCTATTCGAGTACTCGTAGGTTTTCGAAAAACAATGGGTGTTTAGTCTATTTTAACCCGTATGCAAACTGAATCACGGTAAATATATTGCATTGTGAATGAAAAACTAGGTAATAAAAAGAATATCCCTAAATGAAGTTTCATTTAATTGGGTTTTGCCTCTGAGCAAAATAAAGCCGAATAATTGTTTTCTGAGTGTAGCAGCAGATGGCTCTGAGTTAAATTTATAAACTTCATAATTTCTTCGCAAATCGGTTACCGCATTCAGAATAGTAAATTGCAGCATTGGTGGAGAATGATTCACCACTTCCTATACCATTTTCTGAGGCCACAATTTATTGTGAAGGTGGTGTTGTGGTGTTCATCATTTTTTCTTGGATTTATTTATAATAAGTCCTATTTTTCAACTTCCACTATGTAAAGGGTGTTTTTTTTAGAGCTATAGAACTTTAAATTGCAATAAAACAACGATGGATTATTCGATTGACATGAATTTTATTCATCCGCAAGATAATCTTGTGGCATTACATTTTAAATATGATTTCTGGCATATGACCGCCATGGCTGGCTCGGATGTAGTCCAATCTGGACGTCCAATTTTCGATGATTTTTTCCAACATTTGTGGCCGTATATCGGCAATAACACGGCGAATGTTGTCTTTCAAATGGTCAAGGGTTTGTGGCTTATCCGAATAGACCAATGACTTTACATAGCCCCACAGAAAGTAGTCTAGCGGTGTTAAATCCCAAGATTTTGGAGGCCAATTCACAGGTCCAAAACGTGAAATTAGGCGGTCAACAAACGTGTCTTTCAATAAATCGATTGTGGCACGAGCTGTGTGACATGTTGCGCCGTCTTGTTGGAACCACAGCTCCTGGACATCATGGTTGTTCAATTCAGGAATGAAAAAAATTGTAATCATGGCTCTATACCGATCACCATTGACTGTAACGTTCTGGCCATCATCGTTTTTTAAGAAGCACGGACCAATGATTCCACCAGCCCATAAAGTGCACCAAACAGTCAGTTTTCCTGGATGTAACGGTGTTTCGACATACACTTGAGGATTAGCTTCACTCCAAATGCGGCAGTTTTGTTTTTGACATAGCCATTCAACCAGAAGTGCGCTTCATCGCTAGACAAAATAAAATTGACATAGTGCGCGATACGTATTTCGCACAGAACCATTATTTTCGAAATAAAATTGCACTATTTTCAAGCGTTGTTCAGGCGTGAGTCTATTCGAGATGAATTACCAAACCAAATTGAGAATAAATCACTTGACATCTGTTAAATCGGTCGCCATCTTGAACAGTAATGCCAACTTAAAGTTATATACCTCGAAAAAAAAACACCCGTTATATACTTCCAGGTTTTTTGCGGAAGTGATCAAAAAAAGAATGAACCAAACTAATTTAGACCAATAAAAATTAGAAATAATTCAGTGAGATAACTCTACAAAATGACAACAAAAGTCCTAAGACAGGCATGGAATATCTCGCACCAACTTTTCTAATTCCTTCTATAAACTTCCCGATACTCTTTAGGATTCTTCTGCTCCTCTGGAGTTTTCAATTGTCAGGTTAACTTGGGAGTTCTTCAAGTTTTATGAAATACTAGGGGGGCTCGTATAAGTCAACCATCTGTCTCATTGTCTTTTAACGAGATGATCATAACTTATTCGGAACTGGATACAGTTTTCCCCTGGTATTAATTTTTGGCAACACAAATAATTGAGCACATTTATGTAGTTCCAAATTCCAAATTTTCTGTAGGTGTCTGACTTTTCGATAAATTTAATGGATGTTTTTTTTCGAGGTATATAACTTTAAGTTGGCATTACTGTTCAAGATGACGACCGATTCAACAGCTGTTAAGTGATTTATTCTCAGTTTGGTTTGGCAATTCATCCTGAATAGACTCACGCCTGAACAACGCTTGCAAATAGTGCAATTTCATTTCGAAAATAATGGTTCTGTGGTTCACTACGTCCATTTTATTTTGTTTAGCGATGAAACGCACTTCTGGTTGAATGGCTATGTCAACAAACAAAACTGCCGCATTTGGAGTGAAGCTAATCCTCGAGTGTATGTCGAAACACCGTTTCATCCAGAAAAACTGACTGTTTGGTGCGTTTTATGGACTGGTGGAATCATTGGTCCGTAATTCTTCAAAAACGATGATGTTCAGAACGTTGAAGTCAATGGTGATCGGTATAGAGCCATGATTACTAACTTTTTCATTTCTAAATTGAACAATCATGATGTCCAGGAGCTGTGGTTCCAACAAGACGGCGCAACATGTCACACAGCTCGTGTCACATTCGATTCATTGAAAGACAAGTTTGGTGACCGCCTAATTTCACGTTTTGGACCTGTGAATTGGCCTCCAAGATCTTGTGATTTAACACCGCTAGACTATTTTCTGTGAGGGCTGTGTAAAGTCATTGGTCTATGCGGATAAGCCACAAACCCTTGACGATTTGGAAGACAACATTCGTCGTGTTATTGCCGATATACGGCCACAAATGTTGGAAAAAGTCATCGAAAATTGGACGTCCAGATTGGACTACATCCGAGCCAGCCGTGGCGGTAATATGCCAGAAACCATATTTAAAATGTAATGCCACAAGATTATCTTGCGGATAAATAAAACTCATGTCAATCGAATAGTCCATCGTTGTTTTATTGCAATTTAAAGTTCTATAGCTCTAAAAAAACACCCTTTACACAACTAATTTCCTGAAAACCTACCCATACTCCAATGTTTACTGAAGGGTCAGAAACACTTCGCAAAGTACTTAACACTAAACCGAAATCTTGATCATAAGATAAATGCGGACATATCACTTAGATTAAGTACATAACAACAAACTTCACCCACATTCAGATTCGTGTAAGTGAAGGCATCAGTATCAACCCTTCTGGTTATCTCAGACGTATCACGACATGATGGATGGCTCTGATCTCAGCTTCCCCTCTTAAGTCATCATGATTCACCACTTATCAGACAGTTAATCTCTGAAAATCTTTGTTAGGCCTGATATTGGACAAATCAAGTGGAAATCCTATTGTGCTAGCACTTTCTTCGCCAGAATTTATTAGTCTTTCCAGGTTCATAATTCATTCGATCTATATGGCAGCTGTCGGGTAAGTTATTAAAGTCTTCCATTTCCTGATCGCCGAAACAAAACAATCTGATTATTGGGCTATAAATAAGGGGGGAAAAGCTTTCTTATATTTGGCGAACGAATAACATATCACTCGATAAATTTCATTTCTTTTCTGAAAATAGGACTTTATTCGTCGAAAAAGTCGACTTCAAAAGTCATATAAGTACTCCAGCGCTCCTTTAAGTCTTCAATACCTTTTATGTAAAAAGAATCTTCCTTGATTAGAGACAAATTTCTTTCTTTGGATCATTCTTTTGAGGACTACAAAAAGCCAGTAAAGATCTGGAGAGTGAATTGGATGATTCAATTCTTAATATTGGCAAGAGCCCATCATGGCCTTGTTGCTTACCAACTCTACTTATAGAAATCGAAAGGAAAGACCTAGAGTCTTGAACTTGGTGCAATTACTTTTATGTGACTTTCCTAAAAAATGCTACAAAGGTTTGTTTTTTCACTATTCATTTCAAGAAAGTTGCTTAAAGAGCTTGTTTCATGGGAACTACAGCATGCCTTTCAGCAGAAAATTCTGTAATTTTTGATTTGTGCTGATAGTGATCTCGAACGATTAAGCTGGAAACAATGTTAAAGAACTAGAGATCAAAATCAATTATGTGGATCCTTTGCCCATCTTATTTTTTGCAGGACGAAGTTATTCAATTCCAATTTTTTTGAATAATTGGCAGGACTCCTCAAAAAATGCTAAGATGCAAGGGGATACAAGAAGGACATGATTTTCGTAGGGTGCCTAGCTTATGGTATCTCACAAATTCTTTCCAATCTTATCTATGAATATTGAGTGATGTGCCTAAAGTGGAAATGGACACCTGCATACAATAAGTACTCATAAAATTTCCTCTGAAAGATCTCTGTAAAGCTTGGATTATTAGCGATGAAAAAACATCAATACATATTGAATCATTTGAATACAGTAGTAGATCAACAAATTTCATTTTCGCTTCTTTATTCACTTTTTCATCGACAATACACTTATTCATCTTCAACTATTTACTGAAACTAAACTGTTGCAATTCAAAGCCAGGTGATAAAGATCCTTTCATCAGAACGTGAAAAAAACCATGAGATAAAAGAAAAAATGATAATATTAGTGCGATGTGAGACGATGGAAGCTGTGAAATATTTAGCATATTATTCCATGAATTATTCGAAGTGATATGGAACGAGCTAGGTAACTGGCAGAAACGTACGGAATAATAAAGGTTAAGTGGAAAAATGAAGAGCAATATGAGCTCGTTCGAGTATTTGAGAGGCTTTTCGTCCGTTCTCCATATCAGAGAATGGTAAATTAGCAATGCTTGCTCGTTAGCTTTACACTTGCACCCGAAAAAAAAAGACAGACTGAAATTGCGGTTATTTTTAGACTGAATACCAAAGTGTGACCTCATCAGTGACGTACCCAGACATAAGCTTTGGGAGGGGATAAAGAGTTATGAACAAAGCTATATTGGTTATTTGTTTCCAGTGTCTTTTGAATTAACACACATTTTGACTTCTTCAGGTGAGTATGGTAATTATTACCAATTACCATACTCACCTGAAGAAGGCAAAATATAATTTGACAACAATTGTTGTTTAATCAATGAATATGAGCGGAAATAAAGTCTTTTACTTTTTAATCATATTAAAATGAATTTCCGTCAAGAGGAGACCAAAATAATCAAGAATAAAACAATATCTCTTTTAATGAACAATTATATGATATTCTATATTATATTATATTATTTTAATAATACTTTCAACGCCTGAATGAACAAGGGTCAAATAATACTGACATAATAATTTCAACTCGAAATTTGACGGATAGATTCTAAGAAATCGAGAATTCCTGCAAAAAAAAGACATTCCGCAATCGCGGATATTTTCAGACTAAATACAAAAATCATTCCTTCTATTCTCATTCATTCATAGCCAACCGAGAAATTCTACTAATAAATTGAAAGTCTGCAAATGACAGGCAAATATTACAGAAGAAAATGAAGAATTTGCTTCCGCTCTTTTATCCATTCTTTCGCTGAATGAAAATATTCACGCCGAATATTGACAGCAGTGTCAGGGTTAGCTTGTTCCAGATTAGCCTGGATAATTCTTGGCTCAGTAAGGATTTAATTTCACCCCAGGGAATGTGATTATTTCTGATATTGAATTTAAGATATCGTTCAGTTTAAATTTTTCAACTCTCTACATTTAAAATTGATATACTTTCAAATAACACTTTAGTCAATAGGTTACGGGCCTGACCAGTTAAAAAATATATTTTCTATTGAAAATTTGCTCCTCTATCTATATCTCATGTAACTTTAATTGGCTTTTTCGATATTTTCTGAAACAATTTTCTTCTCAAATAGAAAATATAATTCATGAACTGCCAGAAAATACTGGAATGACACCTAAAATTTGATTTCATAATTTGCACCTATATCTGCAACTGAGAAGTTCAAACACTTCAACAGACTCCAAAGATCAAACTGAAATGACATTGACATAAATGCTTTTCACCTCTACCTCTCTCGATATTGAGGTTCAAAGTATCACTGAAACGATAAACGAGCAATGTTACCGCATGACATTGACAGATGAAGTAACTGTTACGCATCTCAAAGGGATAAACTTGAATTGTGCACTGAAACTCATATCATATCGAGTAAATGTCAATGGATAACTAGGAGAACTTACCATAAATCAACCTTTCCCAATATAATGCACCCTCGTTACCCTGTTTATTCCAAACTCACTCCAATTAGTAGTTTGCCAGTGCTATCTTCCTGTCCGTTAACGTCTATTAGAAACAGACAACCGAGGGTACACAGAAGAAAGATAGTGCTTTGTGCGTTACCCCACCACTCTGTAGGTTTGTCGAACGGATTCCTTTCTACCTACAACGTTCAGTGAATAATGTATTGCCAATTTAATTTCGCATCATCTATCAATGGGCTTTCTCTTCTATAGACCACAATCAAAGTTTGAATGAATTCGGTTCATTTTATTTATACAATGGAATCGCGTTCTTCAAAGGAGTATCGGTGTTAGATCGATTAGCTTGTTTAGTTAAAGTTCGAATTTGATTAACGAACGAATTGGTTGTTTTGAAGCGAAGAGTAATCAAAATAGTGAAGCTAAACAGCATTTTCATTTGGCCTCCGTTTTGGTGTAAAAAACTCGTTTGAACTAATAAATGAAGAGCATTGAAAGATCTAATTTCTAAACGAATTTCAAGTTCTGAGATGCTGAAATTATTTATCTCTTGCTTCTGAGCAGAAAAAGACTCACAAAACCTTCAATATTATGCAGAATAGATTTAGATTCGTGACCTTATGGTCAAAATATATCATATCAGAGCTGATCACTTTTGTTGTCTAGCGATGGTGAAGCATTCACCAGGTGATCCAGAGTTTCTTCCTCCTCTCGGCAGAATCTGCACTCATCGTTTTCTGCTGGAATCTAGGAGAGAGGTGTAACATATCTTGCTAAGATCTTGGAGCTTCAGAGTTCCGAAGAATGTTTTTGGTATGATCCAACCCAGGAACATTCCCCCAGAGTTTTTCTATTTTTTTTTCGCTTGAAAATCTTTCTACATTTACCTATATCACAGAAAGGTTCTGGGACAATGAAAAGAGTTCAGGCCCCTCTTCTGGCAAGTGTGTTGGCCTCTTCATTTTCTGCAACCCAGACTAAGCGGACCTTGTTTTCTTGCCTATTTCATTGAGTTTCCTTCTGCACGCAAATACCATCTTAGAATTGATGATATCGGAGCTCGATGCTTTGATTGCAGCCATACGAACGCGGATGACAACAATTTTATCAAATTTCTTCATTCACCGGCTTTCTCGATTAAATGTGAGAAATCAGGCAATAAATTTGCAATGTAGAATGCTCTAAGTCCTTCAAGAAGCTTAGTAATAAAAATTCCGAAGTTGGAGACCAAACATCTCTTTTTCCCAGAAGTGATGGCAAAGCTTCCTTGACTGGGAAGTAAAATGGAACATCATAGAATGTTACTGCAAGTTGTATTTTGTTTTTATTAGTCTTTTAATATCTCAAGCACAGCATTGTGCGCTGAACCACAATGCTGAGTTTAATAACGAAACAGTATTTCAGTCAGAAAACTTATTTCCTGACCTTGAAATATCGCTGTCCTTAACGCAGACATTATCAAACAATGCTACCATGTCTCAGTACGATATCAGCCAAAAGTTTGGAGCAGCAAACTCATATATGTCTGAAGAAGATTCTCCTGAAGTTGTATCTATTGTTGTCCTTGTATTTGAAATAAGGGCATAACACTCGAGATGTCGTTATATTTTCAGTTGCAACTTCATATCCAGAGTTTTATACACTCTTGACAAAATTGGTTCAGACATTTTCGTCTTTTATAGGTGAGCACGTTCTGTTTTTGATTATTTCTGTTTTAATACCCAATTCATGTGGCTGTTACTGCGAAAAGGACGACGATAAACGAAAATTAATCATGTACCAAATCCATTCTGAGATTTAATCTAGAGGAAGATGAATTATATGAAACACTAATCTGAATGCCAAGCTTGTATCGGAATGTGATAATTGTTACTGATTATATGGCTCCAACAATAGCGAACTATTTCGATTAGCTCTCTGATCGCTTGAGTGAAAATTCCTCATTATTACTATCTGCAACTGAATATCATAACCATATAACAGAATTCGTACGAAGTATATTACAAGTTATAATAGACAGCAGTATTTCTGACGGAGAGGTTGTCTCATATTGTTAGCTATGAGGTGAATTTAATAACAGTGGTGTCGTGTACATCTTGAACGTTTCAGAAGGAATGTAACCTGACTGGAGTACGTTGTTATGAAACTTTCTCATTAGAATAATTTTCGCTATTTAAGGAAACACTTGAGGGTAATGACCTGCTCGATTTTCGTTGATGTCAAATTTACAACAGCTGGATAAATAAGTTTTTATGCAAGATTATCCAAATTTTTATTGATACATCATTTATCAAGGCCAACTCAAATTAAAAAAGAAATTTTTTTTTTCTGGATCCAATATCAATAAAAACCGCCCCGGTTTACCGCAGCTCAAGAATCAATTTCAAAGAAATATTTCCTTTATCCAACTCTAACTTTGAACCAAACTTCACCGAAAGAAAGTCACGTTCCTATGTTTACCAAAGGATTCTTGGTATATTGAATTTCTTCTGCTATTGACGTTGAACGTCCATACGAAATATCTCATGACATATTTCAACAATCTCTCGGTTGGGATATGAACTTTTCGGAAGCTTTTCCAAATGCTAGGTGCTAAAAAGAAACTGTTGCTGTGAATTACAATATAACAGTTATTTCCCAAATTCTGTGGCAAATCCGATTATTCTGAAATACTTTGTGGAACAAAATCGTGCGGGAATATCTCAGTTTCACACAAATTTCATGGTTATTTTTCATTATTATATGTTGGTACTCGGAACTCGACTGTCACGGATCTATCTTTTATCTGTCAAATTCGCGATACATAAAACAGTTCTGCAAACAACATTTTTCAATGCAAAAATCACTAAACGGTATTCATGGTAATTTTCTATTAGTTTTAATAATAATTCAATGAATTGGATATAATGTATAATACTTATTTTAACATTCGTTTATTCAAAAGGCCTCCACTTCGTGGCAGAGTTTTGAATTGAACTCGTGGAAGAATATCAACGCCTTTTGCACTTGTATTTATTAATAACTATTAAAGCACCAAAATGGAATGAAAATTCTCGCAATTAGCGATCTTTTCTGTTCATGATATCCATCAATATATAAAAAGCCGTATTAAGTTATTGCATCATAAATATCCCAGTCGGCATGTCATTCCCTTTAAGCTTTAATTCATCGAGCATGTTGGCTTAAACGTTAACGTAACCAGATGATCGGTTTCTTTGATCTAGGTCCCAGAACGATGTGGAATTTTTCAGGCGGCTCCTCTGATGTGAAAAAAATGATATTCATCTTCAATTCTCCAATTAGGATATGGACTCCCAGAAAAGGGAAAAACATTGCCGAATTTCTGTGTTCACTGTGGAAGTTTTTTTCCTAAGTTTCATTAAGTTCTGACTTGTATAGTTCATTGAGATTTCAGGCCTTCAATTTGTGTTATCAAATAAAGACTCGTAACTTTTCCGTTTAGCGACTGTCGTATTCTAAAAAATATAAAAAATGGCTTGTGATTTTTTTTGAATAAGTTTTTCACTTTCAGGTTAAATGAATTTGACTTCAATTTTCTCTTTGAAAACCTCTACATTTCATATGAATTCAGATATCATAGTTTCATTATGATTTAACTTTTTTGGGCGTCTTTGGCTTTCGGTTCGTGTTATCCATTATTGATTGTTTAATTCCTCTTGTATTTTGTAAAATTTTTTGCTACGCCACTGTTTTTGAGCCCTTTTTCGGGATATCACATTCCGTTGACCTAATCCTCAAACTTTTTTATATAGACGCACAAAAAGGACGGACAAATAGGTGTTTTTGCAAGCACGTTCCTAATTTCGGTGCTAAATTTCTCAAACTGCTTTTTTTTCAATTATTCAATATAATGTCCTTCGTTCTCCCCTGGTTTATAGGATGAGTGAACCCAATTTTCAAGTCGACTGCTTAAATAATTTACGAGGCAATCCAAGAATTTGATGGGGAAGTCAAAAAAAGGAAGTGAGAGTGTTTTAGTGTTTTGGAGGCAAATATTTCATTAGGAATGGGAAAAACTTGATACCTTTATACATAAATGCAAGAAGGCGCTTCTTTTTGACACCTCACAAGACGTCTCGTTAAATTTAATGAAGGGCTTGGGTCAAACTAGAGAATCAATATTCATAAGACTGAATTATGCGTCTGTTTGGATTTCGTTGACTAATAACTCAACCTCTTTGACTTTGAATATTCATGAAATCATCTCACAATATATTCAACTCCTTCACTCTATTCGTCAAGTTTTTGTTGAACTTCTGAAGTAGCGTTTACATTTACTATTATGTACAAAAGGTGCTGAGACTGAACTGTCAGAAGTATGGCTTAATTAGATTTAAAAGTGGCACTTTCGTGGCTAGTCGGAATATTTCACAATTTCAGTCAAGCAAAAGTGCTTATGAGGAAATACACTTGAAACACTATGCTTTATTATTTTATTATTTCCTCTTTCAACTCGAAATCTCTTGATTTGCATAAGAACTTAGGCCTTGACGTTTATTTTCAAGAAGACAGCGCTTAGTTCCTCCCAAGCTATCAATTAAATATTCTATTCTAAAATATAAAATGATACAGTCGATCCATAACAATTGGCGCCCAACGTGGGGCACCAATTGTTATTGAATCGAACATTGGTATTAACATCCATTGATTTCTCTGGAAATATAGGCATTCGTTTTTATTTAATATAAAAATATTGAAACATCCACTGCAAAATCTCAACGCGATCAGATTTGTTGGCAAGGAAATATTTGTAACTTCTTTTACAATGGTCTTCTTGAATCTTCTGTGGATTTGCTAATTTGATAAACAAAAAATTCCACACGAAATCTTGAGAATGTCATTCAAAATGAGATTGAAAATATAAATTCAGTTCTTCTTGACTTTTCTCTGGTTCGATTTTCGGTTCAAATGTCATGGTGGGTAGAAACCTTTATGACCTGTTGGCAGATTTGAAATGAAACCCGTTCAATTTGCAGGTATTTTCAGTATTATCGACTCGAGCTTTTCGAATTTATATCACATTTCGGTAAATCGGCTCCACTCCATTGATAATAATTAGGTATGGAAATTAGAGAGAAGCTGGATTTCGGCATCAGGTACCTGCCCTCTATTTGCATACTAAAAAGGGTCATACCTAAACCTAGAGAAACCGCATAGTAAGATTAAAGGAGAGGTTTGCAACTACGAACTGTGTTTACCTTATTCTGATAGCGGATGCTGTACGGACTAGAAAGTGATGTCAACGGCATACCTTCCTCTTAAATTCCTATCTGATTTCCATAATAAACATATCTTCATTTTCTGGAGATAATGCAAATTTGATAAACCACTTATAAATTGAGGTCTTCTTCTTGATAGTTCAGACGGTAAAAAAAAGGGGTTAACTCACTCTACAGTTTCTGAAAGGTCAATCAACGTAAAATTCAACTTAACAGCTGTCAATTTTATGGTCAAGCGTCGTTTGGGTTGCTGAAAGTAAGGTTAACTCCTTTTATTTGAACATTATGCTAGTTAACACAGTGGTCAAATATTACACGTACATTGTACGTCAAGCGTCATTTTGGGTTTTTGAAACGCATTTTCATTTTTCTTTTCTAGATAAAAGCTTCAGATTACATAGATTAGTAAATTTTACACTGTACAACATTTCAGAAACCCAAATGGATTAGACATCGCTGTTAAGTTGAATGTTCTATTAGTCGAACAAAGATTTGATCAGTCTTTCATACCGGGGATTATACAATTATAAAGGCTTGAAATCTTTCAATTTGGAAAGAGAAATTTGAATATTTCGGCAGAAAAAGCTTGTTTTGAATAAAACTTTTTCATTTTCGATTCTGCAAATACGTAATATTATAAGACTGTTTGCGGTTTGGACCTCAAATATACAGGGTGTTTATCAGAAGATCATGAACTTGGAAAACTCAAATCCATCAAAACTCAAAATTTTCTGATTGGAACCTATATTTTCATTATTTCAGTCAATTCTACGTATAAAAAGAGGAGGGGTTACTTAAGCAAACCCTTTAAAAAATGAATACTTCTAGAGTTATCTAGGAAGAACTTTAAATGAGCAAAAATTGCAATTTATGACTGTGTGGAGTAGTCTGTGACTTCCGAAAAACACAGAAAAAACTAAGATTCGATGCTCTGATAACTAAATTTGACATTTCATAAATTGTAATCAATTATTCGTTGGGATTGATGGGTGATCCATTAACTAATAAAATTTTCAATTACGAATAATTGGTAAAAACTTAGAATTAATTCTATAGTAAGAATAGCTGCGGTTTTCAGTATAAGATATCAACTGAATATCAGAATTTTCAATCATTTTAACAAATCCCTAATCCAGGAGTAGAAAATTGAAATTTTAAACTCATTCATCAGATTTAAGCTTAAGATGTTGAAAATTCTCTCACGAAGAATATTTCCACTCAGCAAGTTCATAAATTTCATAGTGAGACATCGTTCAAAGTTTGTTATAAATTGAGATTTCCACATCATATTCTCATTTCCATAAAACATGAATGAAGTTAACCGGACCTCTAGATAGCGGGGTTTTGTAAACCGTCCTAGTCAGGTCTCGACATTAATATTGATGGATGGACCACTCTGAGAATGGACTCTATTCCCTTATTTTGCACGAAGTGGTTATATGGATTATGTTAAAGATCGGCCGGGGTTAAAGGTTAGAATTGATCTTACAGCTTCCAAAATTTCATATGCGTTACATCGAGCGAAAATACTTCACAAATAAATGGATGCTGCAAAATTATTTTCCACTCTACTAATAATACCGGTTGATCAATAATTATTTACATAGGCGTACAACTCTGCTTTCTGTGTTTTCCTCCGAAATTAAAGGCTTTATTGTAAAAAACTTATTTTACATTTATGAGTCAAAGTATTTTCTATAGCTGGCCAGTACTTTCTCCCATCTTCTTGAATTTAAAAAACTGGCGATCCACGAATCGATCCAATTTTTTGAGTCTTCATAAGACTGGAAGTGCTGGTCAGCCAGGCCGTGTGCCATTGATCGGAACGAGTGATAGTCCGAGGGAGCAACGTCAGGGGAATACAGCAGGTGGGGTGGGACTTTCCATTTCAACATTTCCAAGTATGTCTTGACCATTTTCGTGACATGAGGTTGAGCATTGTCATGTTGTAAATTCACTTTGTCATATCTCTCATTGTATTCCGGCCGTTTGTTTTTCAATGCTCGGCTCAAACGCTTAAATTGCGTTCGATAACGATCGCCTGTGATTTTTTCAGTCGTTTTCAACAACTCATAATACAACGTATTAATTACTTCAAAACAGAAAGCTTATCGGGTATGTAGTCAAACTTGAACAATTTTAGCTCTTCATGGTTTCAGCCAATCTTTCAGACAAACACTTGTCCTTCTTCAGGGCTACTGAAAATTACAAAATGTTGTGAAAAACACACAGAAATCAATACAATAAAACTTACATCAATGTGAGTCCTAAATGTTAAAAATATTACAATGTCCATATATAATATGTAACATGTAAGGAAATATCTATATTTTACATACCCGATAACCTTTCTGTTTTAAATTGTAAATTGTTAGTCGAGATTTACAAGTAGTTAACGTATTAATTACATTCGATAACGATCGCCAGTGATTTTTTCAGTCAGTTTTAATAACTTAATACACTACGCCGAGTTGGTCCCACCAAAAAAAGAGCATGACCTTGGAACCGTGAATAGTCAGCCGACGTAGAAGCATGTCCGGGATATCCCCATATTTTTCTGCACCTGGGATTATTGTAATGAACCCATTTTTCGTCTTCAGTCACAATGCGATGCAGAAATCCCTTCCACCTTTGCCTTGCCAGCAGCTATTCACAAGCAAACAAACGCCGTTCAACATCTCTCGGCTTCAACTCGTACGACACCCAATTTTCTTGTTTCTGAATCATTGGCATAACTTTCAGGCATTTTGAATTGGCTCGTCACTCCTAATGATCCTGCCAATTCTTGTTGCGTTTGACACGAGTCTTCATCGAGTAATGCCTCCAATTCTGCATATTCTGCACCGCCATGCTGGTCTTCGACGTTCTTTCACTAATAGCGGCCTCACTATAGGTATTTGAGAGCATTCGATGAGCCTCAGCCGCAGATTTCTTCATATTAAAGATTAAAATTGAAACCTCCCGCAAATGACGAGAATTTGTCTTATAAACTCACATGTTTAAACATGAATAACTTCATGATGCAGACACAAATTGACTAATATTTCGATGGCGATCGATTATGTTCAGAAATATCCAAGCTGATTGTATGACATCTACCATCTATTTATTTCGACTACAACTTACCGCTACAGCCATCTTTTGCAAAGTTGTACACCTAATACATCAAGATACAATTATAAAGAAAAAATTAGCCCCTTTTCAGCTTATGACTCTATCTCAATCAAAGCTTTTAAATTCCGTTCGAAGAAATCCAGAAAATAATTACTGCAATTATTTTTCTCTGTCGATTCGAAATTCTAGTCAAACCCAACAAAAAACCAATGTGGAACATAAAACATTTGGACAATATACGAAGTTTTTTCGTGAACATGATTTCAGTCTGCTTTCTCCTTTTTTTTAATAGTATAATATAATCGAATCTGAATTATGAGACGATTTATCATCGGAAAGAATGGTAAGTTGAGGCTACGACCAAACTTTCAATTTCCGATAAGCTGAACGCTGTGTTCACCCTCCAGCTATTTCAAACCCCATATTAACTTTCTCGAACAATATGATGGAAGGGACATCAATTTCCGTTGGAGAATCTTTGAATAACCTAGATGTTTTATGCTGTGTTTGTTTGAAAGGAAAATAATTACATGCCTTCGATGAGAAATGAAAATGGGGTCAAAGTTAAAGCTTCATTGTCTCCTTATACTCACAGAATTTCTCAGCTCATTAAAGGAATGCCAACACAAAATTATTTTCGATTCTATTATTATACAGGATTCGATATTTTCGTACTGATCATTATTGTCATCATTCTTTCGTTTTATATGGAATTTAATTTTCTTGTTTTCTAGGAATTTTTCTTAGTAATGAACGAATAATATTCATTTGGGGATATTTTGAAAAAGAGAGATTTCAGATGTTTATTGGTTCATTATTTCGAATAATGGACACCTTGTTTTAAGGGTGATTAGAGTATCACACCAAAAATCATTTTTCAGTAGTATGATTCGAAATCATTTTCTTCAGAACTTAACGTATCATTACCGACTAAGAATGTAACTGAAGCAATAGATTTGATCGCAAAATATGCATCTTCAGTTCTTTGAAAATGTGCCACAGAATTTTGCCAAACATCATCTTCGACATCATGAAAAACCTTTCCCATTTTCTTGATGACTGTTGAATTCTACGTTGATATTCGATGAAATATTCTTAAACGACTCTTTATAACTTTCCAAACCAGTTCTTTAATTGACATATGGAAAATGACCACAACACCAATCGATAAAAGCGATCAAATTGTCACGTGTCCGCAAATGTACTATTTCGGGTAATGAAAGTGACCAAATCGACACATATTATTTCGATAGACGATCAACTACCCTACTGGGATTCATTCGAAAGGACTGGTAAAATAATTCATGTCCTGTACCCTAATAAATGTCTGGAACATGGAAAACCCTTCTATATTACAAATATTCTGGTTACCAAATCGTCACTCAGCGGAACGCGGACTATTTTAGATAATAGAAACAACCAAATCGAGACATTCTGGTTCCAGAGACGATCCTTGTGAAATCAAAACATTCTTTCAATATAAAGGGTGTTTTTTTTAGAGATATAGAACTTTAAATTGCAATAAAACGACGATGGATTATTCGATTGACATGAATTTTATTTATCCGCAAGATAATCTTGTGGCATTACATTTTAAATATGATTTCTGGCATATAACCGCCACAGCTGGATCAGATGTAGTCCAATCTGGGCTTCCAATTTTCGATGACTTTTTCCAACATTTGTGGCCGTATATCGGCAATAACACGACGAATGTTGTCTTCCAAATGGTCAAGGGTTTGTGGCTTATTCGCATAGACCAATGACTTTACAAAGCCCCACAGAAAGTAGTCTAGCGGTGTTAAATCACAAGATCTTGGAGGCCAATTCACAGGTCCAAAACGTGAAATTAGGCGGTCACCAAACGTGTCTTTCAATAAATCGATTGTGGCACGAGCTGTGTGACATGTTGCGCCGTCTTGTTGGAACCACAGCTCCTAGTCATCATGGTTGTTCAATTCAGGAATGAAAAAGTTAGTAATCATGGCTCTATACTGATCACCATTGACTGTAACATTTCCACCAGCCCATAAGGCGCACCAAACAGTCAGTTTTTCTGGATGAAACGGTGTTTCGACATACACTCGAGGATTAGCTTCACTCCAAATGCGGCAGTTTTGTTTGTTGACGTAGCCATAACCAGAAGTGTGCTTCATCGCTAAACAAAATAAAATGGACGTAGTGCGCGATACGTATTCCGCACAGAACCATTATTTTCGAAATAAAATTGCACTATTTGCAAGCGTTGTTCAGGCGTGAATCTATTCATGATGAATTGCCAAACCAAACTGAGAATAAATCACTTGACAGCTGTTAAATCGGTCGCCATCTTGAACAGTAATGCCAACTTAAAGTTATATACCTCGAAAAAAAAACACCCGTTACTATACCTTTTCAAATTGACATAGTGTATTAGCGTTTTCTTCTAAGACAATTGTGTTCAAGACCTACAGAACACAATGGATTTTCCATTAGTGAATAAAATCTAGTCATCAGAGATTATTTTCTATGAAATATCCGCAAATTGCTGCGATTTTATCAAATTAATAGCTCGTCATTAGCCAGAACAAGCGCGCAAAAAGGTTAACACCTAAGAACCAATATCGCTCAATCACCTCATCGGCCCTCTTTTCGCATTTTATCGCTTTTTTCCCGCGTTTTACGATAACCCCCAACCCGCAAATTATTTTCCCGCACGTGCCATAATTTCTTCCTCCTAACGGCATCGAATACATTACATCCATCTTTTCGAAATCACAACGAGATGGTGTAAGGAAATATCTTTTTAGTGCCACGTAAACAGCGGCTTTGATAAAAATGCAGTCTACTGAATATTCAACGCACATAACCATTTTGCGGGCTTAACCAAGAGATTACGTTTATTGAAGTGATAAAAATTGATATATGCGTTTTATGTATTTTTTTTGTAACAATCTGCCTTTTTTTTGGAAATATTATGAGTAGGTTATTGGGCGGTTGGAACGGCACCTGTAAATTGGTTCGAGGATTCTTTCACCATCAAAGTTTATATCCTATTCTGAAGAGGAAAATTAAGTTATATTATCGACACCCGTTTTTGAGATCATCATGATTCACAAGTTTATTACATTTCAGGGGTTACTAAAACAAATTTAACTCAATATTGCCATTGGGATGAAAACTTACAATTTAGTTCAAGGATTATGTTATGTCTTCTGAGAAGAAATTTTTATTTTCCTTCTTTACAACTTATGATATGGAGTTCATTCCGTTTGAAAAAACGCACTTTTATCATTTTAATATATCTCCTTGAAGCCTGTGATTTCGAACAACCATGTATGATTAAGGACGTATTCTAATACACGTAAATGATACACGTGATATTGATAAATAATCCATAACCGAAATTTCATGTTTCTAGTATTTCAAGTACCGAAGTGATGAATGTTAAAATGAATCTATGTTTTGCACAAAAAAAGAAGTTAATCAATCAATTACTCGAAAACCACTAGAGAGGAACAAGAGAGTTAATATATAAATAATTTAGAAGCTAAACTAGTTGAATACATACTGCGAAAATGTCTGAAGAAACAATTGAAGAATTTGCTTCAGAAAAAGTGGAGGAGTAAAGAGTATACTAGCTTTTTATATGGTCCTCAAAACCTTGAAATATAATTCAGAGTGATATTGGATATTGAATTTGCGAAGGAAATTAGATTAATTTCACCTGTTCATCAATTAAGGTGTAATTATTTGTTCATAATTTTCGATGTAGACTCGCCTGCATTCTGGTTTTGCATTTTGCTGCAAGCAAACAATAACGAAATCATTTCCTCATCGTCATTATCAACAAACAACTTAATAATTAATTCAGTTAACAGCACAAGTTTAGGTTTATTATTCATGATTCTCAGTTCAAATCGAAAATTATGAACTACCCTGCATTGAAGCACTGTTACGAAATGTGTAGCCTAGAGAGAAACTCTGATGTTTACGAACGAGAGTAGGTTAGGTAAACGAACATGTAGGTTAGGAATATGTATTGTCAATCCAGAAGGTCTTTAAAAACGCCTGGAAGTGTATTCACTTTAGGTATGAAATGACGTCACACCGAATAGATAAATATACTTCATATCTCCTGGAAAAACCGAAATAATATGCGGCTCTCCTTACATGGAATGAATATGATAATAAAAATAATATATTAAAAAAAGTTCCGGAAAAAGAACCTCCTCGAGCGGGACTCGAACTTACAACCTCCGAATCACATGTCTACTGCACTACCAACTGAGCTACCGAGAAAGCTGTATTGGGGGCCTTCGTGTATTGATGAAACACTGTGTTTCATTGTGAAAATATCACGCAAGTAAAGCAATGGCTTGATAAGTGATATTCAGACTTTGCTCCAAGCTCCATTGACAAAAATGGTTTGAAGGTGAAATGCTGACTTTAAAAGTCTAAAAACCAGCAATGCAGCTGAACGCTCTGGTCGCCCGAATCGGCAGTTATGTCAAAGATCTTCAAAAAACCAGCGATCGTAAATTATTGTTACGTGAAATAGCGATGGAGTTGAAGATGATAGAAGGAATTGTAATCTCTATTCTCCAGCATTGCTCGAAATGGGCTTTCTCACCGCTGATCAAGAGCAAAAACACATTGTCGTCGAACGCTATTTGGAATAACTAAAATTTTTGCATCGATATAATATGACAGTGGATAAATCATGGATTTATCATTACTCTCCTGAGTCAAAAAGAGCTTAAGTTTAATGGAAATCAGTCGATAAAAGCCGTCCAAAGCAACCAAAATCTTGAACATCAGCAGGCAAGGTTTGAACATCCATGTTTCAGACGTGCATGGTATATTGTTCATTAACTACCTTGACAAAGGTAAAACCATCAACAGTCAATATACATTAAGTTATTGGATTGATTGAGTGCAGAAATGACCAAAATACGTCCTCAAATGGAAAAGAAAGAATTCTCTTGAACCAAAGCTCCTTATCACAAATCGATGAAAAACATGGTCAAATTGAACCAATTGTGCTTGAATCTGCTTGATCACTCAGTTTATTCTCTAGATCTCGCATAAGTGACTATTGGCTTTTTGAAGACATCAAAAGGATCTTCCAGGGAATGAAATTGGCTCTAGTGGATAATTACTGAGCTAAGACGAATCTTTCTACAGAAAAGGTATCACTCATCACCGTTGAAGGCAACTCTTTGACAAGATATAAAATTCATTTGGGTGTGATCAGTCATGAAAAAATTGGCCATCTCTACATTTTCCATGGGGATCTGGAATAAGAGCGAACAAAATGAGTATCTCCCTCGGTATCTCCAGATTTCAATCAACCGTTGTTAACGGTTAATGCCAACTTTGGTCAGAACTCAACCCAATTTTAGTTTTGCAGTTTTCATCTCCTCTCCGAATAATCATCAACAAGCAGACATAGAACTGGCTTCTCCTGTAATTAGCCAGATGAACTACAGTTATTCCATCCGTCAGTGTTTTCAGTTGCTTTCACTCCAGGGAATCTGCAGTATCAACCCTTTTGTGATCTCTGTCGTGTATAGGGAGTTTTATTATTCTCATTCAGATAACGTCGCCGCTATATTAATTAATGCTCTTTTCCCTGAGGCCTTCACTCAATCTTGCCAATCAGGCTAAATTAGGAAAACTGACAGTGAGGCGAATATTATAATTGCATGATTCGTTTCAAAGGCGTGATTCTGAACAAGTGGAAGAGTACTTTTGTGGAAAAATTGCATGAAATGACACTTCATGAGAAAATTCAAACACCTACTATTCTTAAGAGGGAACACCACCACGTGGAATTCTCGGAATCTGTCAATATTTTCGCAGAGGAAGAAGGACAAAAATGAAGTTGAGTTTTGCAAGAACAATTGAACGAGCAGGAGATATAAGGAATATTACAATAGTTCCAACTTTCGTCGAAAGGAAGTACTTTACGAGTCATCATAAGTTGACTCGTAAAGATTCAACAAAATTAGACTTCTATCCTTTTTCTAATAATTATTCGTAGGATTTTTTTACCAATATTAAAATATATTAGAGTATAGGGATACCATATAATCAATTGTTTCAAAAAAAACGAAAATTTAGCGAAATTATTATTTTGTTTTTATTCGCAAATCAAAAACATTGAAATGCTGACATGTAGATTATTGTTTGAATAAGTTATTAAAAAAACCCATACAACTCAGTGATTTGTATGAAGAAATATCTCTTATTTCGTTTTGAACTGAGCAGTCACGTGGTGGTGTTGTCTATCAAGTCTTTACTTTTAAGAAATCATCTTATTAAAATCCTATCTTGCCATGGGCTATAATATGTTTGCAGGTCATACACAGCACATGTATAGCTTTTATTATATTTGAAATATCAAAAGATTAATACACGTAAGAAAATAACCTTTGCAAAAAGAAAATAAACTGACAAATGGTCATTTGAGCATCAAGCTACGAAAAAATATATCAAATTGAAAATTGGACTCTTAGTAGGTGATGTGGAGAAGAATACCAAGGACCAGATAGATATAAAAATGAGAAAAAAAGCTATAGCGCAAACCACAACACATAACACACTTGTGGGCACATCATCAGGCACAACGATATAAAAGATATATTCGAAGAAAAATACCACCAAAAAAAGGAGAAGATCCAAAAAAAATATATAAGCGGAAAACTATGGCAGATTATGAGGAGAATTGGATAGAGCTTGAATTGATGAAGATATGGATAATGCAACGCCATTTCCATTTAGTCTAGTAGTAGTATTTTCTGTTCAAAACTTATTCTTGTTTTTAAGGTTTGCTGGACGAACAGCATCGAATTTGACTAAGAATTCGTCATCAATAAGACGCACCTTATTGGTTGAGACCATTTCCGGCAAGAAATTCAAAAGTTACAGAAATCTCGACTAAGTTGAAGAGCAATCGAAAATGTGGTTCCAAACTAACTACTTCCAGGACCCACAGATTGAGGACCGCTGATCCCGACGAGCAAGCACGTTAAAACCCTTACTCCCCATTATGCTATCCCTTTCATATCGTGCTTTCCCCAGATTTTTCAAAGCCTATTCCATGAAAATCGTATAATTTAGTTACACAAAGAACAAACAGTAGATACGCAACAGATATTTCCTACGAAATCATATACGCAGCGAGCACGGTCCGCCCTTTGCTCACATCCATACCAAAGTAGAATGCCAAATAGGGAATTTCGCAAAGTTACACAAGAACATATTGCCGCAACTGGAAATGGCGCGTAGCTTTTCATGTGCCGCTATCCATTTGAGGATTACCTCCATCACCTGTGAGGCCCTGGAGAACGTAGCCAGCAGAAATGAATAAAGACGGCCTGGTTTATTTAGCCTTAAATAGGGAATAATCTCAGGTTATATGTGTCTGATATGAGGGTTGCCAGAGGTGGTGAGAGATAAGAAGAAATTCTCGAAATATGATTTTGGAGAGCCTAAAATTGTATTTCTTTATATACGAGCAAAGTTTCTACTCTGCCTGATCTATTGTCACTGAAATACTGAAATAAGGTTTTTGTTTCCATAATATTCTTGAATTTTCTATGGTTCTGACGACGCTATCAATACAGAATTCTAAGGGTTCTAAGGGAATTTCCGATAAAAGATTTCATTTTGAAGAGCCCGTTATCTGGGCAGCTGTCACCTTTTGACATTTGGACCAATTTTCATGAGAAACTCATTGGCGAAAACCACAACTAGTTAAACTAACTTAATGAATAGAATAGAATAAATAAAAAAATCGTTGATATCATACAATGAGCTTAGGTATCTGTCAACATAACGCTATCGAAATATTAGTCGATCTGTGTCTGCATCATCAGTTAATCTCGATTAAACATGTCAGTTTACAAACTCTCGTCATTTGCAGGAGGTTTTAATTTTCTGCTTTAATATGAAGAAATCTGCGGCTGAGGCTCATCGAATAATCTCAAATACCTATGGTGAGATCGCTATTAGTGAAAAAACGTGCCTAGAGTGGTTTCAACGCTTCAAGAACGGAGATTTTGAAGTCGAAGACCAGCAAAGCGGTAAAAGAGAGAAGGTTTTCGAAGATTCAGAATTGGAGGCATTACTTGATCAAGACTCCTGTCAAACGCAATAATAATTGGCAGGATCATTGCGAGTGACGCAATAAGCCATTTCAAGACGCCTGAAAGTCATAGGAATGATTCAGAGACAAGGAAATTGCGTGCCATACGAGTTGAAGGCGAGATATGTTGAAAAGCGTTTGTTTGCTTGTGAACAGCTGCTTGCAAAACAAATACAAAAGAGATTTCTGTATCGCATTGTGACTAGAGACGAAAATAGGTTCATTACGATAATTCCAAGAGCAGAAAATTATGGGAAGTTCCCGGTCAAATCGAATATTCATGGTTCCAAGGTCATGCTCAGTATCTGGTGGGACCAGCTCGGAGCGGTGTATTACGGGTTATTGAAATCGACTGAAACAATTACAAGCATTCGTTTTCGAATGCAATTAATGCGTTTGAGCCGAACATTGAAAGACAAACGGCCGCAATACAACGAGAGACATGATAAATTGATTTTAGAGCATGACAATACTCGACCCCATGTTGCAAAAGTGGTCAAGACATACTTGGAAATGGAAATGTTGGAATGGGATGTCCTATCTCACCTGCTGCATTTTCCGAACGTTGGTACCTGGGACTATCACCTATTTCGATCAATGGATCGATCAATTGGATTGATGACCAGTTTTCGTACGCTGCCCTGAAGATGGGGGAGAATAGTGGCCAGCGATGGGCAATACTGTGAATCATAAATGTACAACCAGTTTTCAACAATAAAGCCTCGAAGTCATGTTTGAAATCTCAACAGGTGGTTAGCTAAGTTGTCACAAAATGGAAAAATTCTCAACAATAAAAAGTAACAGCAATATTTCGAAAATGAAAATTTTCGAAAAACATCCTGTTACTAAGGTAAAGGTGATAGCTATGGTGGTTTTCGCCAATGAGTTTCTCATGAAAATTGACCCTCAAACTCCAACATCAGTTTTCATCTATCTAGTATATGTAGAAAGAGGACTTCCCACTCTTTATACTCACGTGGAGTATAAGTCTAATCTGTCATCTGTCAATTTAACCCCAATGGACTTCCATAATTGCATTTGCATGCTTCTTTTGAATGTGCCGCCATCCACTTTGGGATTACCTCCATCACCTGCGTGTCCCTGGAGAGCGTAGCCAGCAGAAATGAATAAAGACGAACCCAGTTTATTTAGCCTTAAATAGGGAATAATCTGTCGGCTATATGTGTCTGATATGAGGGTTGTCAGAGGTGGCGAGAGATAAGAAGGAATTCTCACAATGCAATTTTCCGGCTTTGTGAATACGAACGTCCGGAGATGTCCTATTTCGAACACGGATGATGGAGTGGAAGTAACAGGGAATGATGGATATACTCTTATGGAGGAAACATAGTATAAAAGAAACCCGAAGGGTTTGAGTTGGGATTTTGAATATAATATCCCGTTCTTCTTGTACTCGTTTAAATTTGCCCTGGGTGAATTCTGCTGTTTTTGCTATAATTATTCGTCAAATCAGACTTCATAAGCTTGATTTTACTGTATATTCCAATATGTGGGGTGGATGAAATTCAATGTCCATTGTTTGTAGATAATAGCTTTTCTTTTTTCAAATTGGATCACTTGTTAGTAAAGGGTGTTTTTTCTAGAACCATAGAACTTCAAATTGCAATTGAACAACGATGGATTATTCGATTTTATTTATCCGCAAGATAATCTTGTGGCATTATATTTTAATAGTTAGTTATAATACAAGTGCAGAAGGCATCGATATTCTTCCACGAGTTCAAAATTCAAAAACGAGCCACGAAGTGGCGAGTTTTGGAATGAACGAGTGGTAGAATGAGCCTTCTGTACGAGTATTATACATTATTTTCTCTAATTCATTGCATTTTCATTGAAATTAATGAAATATTTCCATAAATATAATTTAGTGATTTTTGCATTGAAAAATGTTGGTTGGCAGAACTGATTTCTTTAAGGCAATTTGATGAATTGACAGATAAAGCCGTAGCGGAAAGTTCGGAGTGCCAACATAGAATAATAAAATATAACCATGAAAACTGTGCGTTTCTGATATATTCTCGCACGATTTTGTTCTACAAGATGTGGAAGAATGAACGGAATAACCACAGAATTAGAGAATAGTTATTTATAATACAAGTGCAGAAGGCATTGATATTCTTCCACGAGTTCAAAATTCAAAACCGAGCCACGAAGTGGCGAGTTTTGGAATGAACGAGTGGTAGAATGAGCCTTCTGTACGAGTATTATACATTATTTTCTCTAATTCATTGCATTTTCATTGAAATTAATGAAATATTTTCATAAATATAATTTAGTGATTTTTGCATTGAAAAATGTTGGTTGGCAGAACTGATTTCTTCAAGGCAAATTGATGAATTGACAGATAAAGCCGTGGCGGAAAGTTCGGAGTACCAACATAGAATATTAAAATATAACCATGAAAACTGTGCGTTTCTGATATATTCTCGCACGATTTTGTTCTACAAGATGTGGAAGAATGAACGGAATAACCACAGAATTAGAGAAATATGATTTCTGGCACGGCTGGCTCGGATGTTGTCCAATTTTCGATGACTTTTTCCAACATTTGTGGCCGTATATCGGCAATAACACGGCGAATTTTGTCTTCCAAATGGTCAAGGGTTTGTGGCTTATCCGCATAGACCAATGACTTTACATTGCCCCACAGTCTAGCGGTCTTAATCACAAGATCTTGGAGCTCCAAAACGTGAAATTAGGCGGTCACCAAACGTGTCTTTCAATTAATCGATTGTGGCACGAGCTGTGTGATATGTTGCGCCGTCTTGTTGGAATCACAGCTCCTGGACATCATGGTTGTTCAATTCAGGAATGAAAAAGTTAGTAATCATGGCTCTATACCCGTTTTTGAAGAAGTACGGACCAATGATTCCACCAGCCCATAAAGCGTACCAAACAGTCAGTTTTTCTGGATGTACCGGTGTTTCGACATACACTTGAGGATTAGCTTTACTCCAAATGCGGCAGTTTTGTTAGTTGACGTAGCTATTCAACCAGAAGTGCGCTTCATCGCTAAACAAAATAAAATGGACGTAGTGCGCGATACGTATTCCGCACAGAACCATTATTTTCGAAATAGAATTGCACTATTTGTAAGCGTTGAGCGTGAGTCTATTCATGATAAATTGCCAAACCAAACTGAGAATAAATCATTTGACAGCTGTTAAATCGGTCACTATCTTGAACAGTAATGCCAACTTGAAGTTATATACCTCGAAAAGAACACCCTATATAAGTACAATGGACTCAATTATTGAAGAGAGAAAACTGAATCAATTTCAGAGTTCAGAATCGCTAGATATCTGAAATAATGCAAGTTATTAGTCATTGTTATATTAGAAATACAAAAGTCATTCCATTATATCAATGCAACCTCTAATTCAAGTGATTCCAAATGTCTCAAAGTAAAATACTTTAATTTCCGAAGAATTTCTTCATCTCATTTCCAATTTGGTGCAAAAACGAAGAAAAAACTTCTGAGTCAAATGGAAATTCCAATTAATTTTTTTTTCTTCTAGCTAGACGTCCGTAACTTCAAACAACTCGATAGGCACTATAAATAACTAAGGAAATAATTAACAAGCAACTATAACGTAACGGAAGCTCAATTCCTTTCTATTTGATCAACAGTGAGAGTAATTAGTTGTTGTGAATCAATTAATTATTATTAGATTTTAATGTCCTATTATTTATTCTATTTTTATTGCTGGATCTTTTGCTGGGTTTGGTTGGAGGAGTCGCTGTGAAATTGGAAAGCTTTTAAAGGAGCTTCAAAACTTTAGCTACCTATAAAAATTCAGCTTCCTACCATCTTTATCAGAAACTGTAAATTACTAAGTAGTTCTCAATGCTTTGTGATTTGTAGTAAGCTTCATCCATAGAGTACTAAACATAAGTAGAGGAAGTATAGGCAATTTTTACATGTCCCCAACATGGTTAGATTACGTTGTCGGATTGTGATATATTTTTAAATCCACAATGTTACTATATCGTTATGAATGTATTTTATATTGAATGAAATATATTTATTTGAGTGATTCCCGATTAAATATGCAAATTTGAATATTTGGAATCCGATATTTTGCCTTATTGTCGAATTTATAATAAGCGGAATATTTATTTTTTCTATATCAAATGCTGAAATCCAAGGTTTGGCAACTTTTGCTCTCCTAGTGTCATCGGTTGTTTCACGTAGTTTGGCGCGCTTGAAGTTTGTTTTCTGAATTTCTGATATCAATACGTATTAATTTCAATATATTTTGTGTTGATATGAAACGTTGATTCAGTATGGGACATAGGAAGTGCGTTCTTTGTGAAGAAACTCGCGAATTGAGTGAAATATCGTATCACTGATATGTCTTCATTTCCGCGCGCTTCATGTCAAATTTGATAGATCATGTTGGGGACAAAATTTGCTTACTGATCATGACAAATGCTCCCTCCATCTATGTTTATTACTCTAAGGCTTCATCTCAATGAAAATTTATAAAGTTCATCCTAGTTTTACTGATCAAATAACAAGTCAACTGTTAGAGTTGTTATGCATAATAGGTAAGAACCTGTCTCCATTCTATCACACCCAGGCGAAGATCATTTTTAGGATATTCAGTTCTTAAACCTAACTGTATCAAGACACATTGTACCAGGTTTTTCACCATAATTTGATCCCCCCTTTAACTTTGTTATTAAAAGTGTTACAAAAAAATGTTGTCAACAAAAGATTAACGAAATCGACTAGTGTTTTTTAAAATGATTTCACAAAACGAAATATATACAGAGTCGGCAACATATTGATTGCAACTTCATTTTTTCAAATGGAACAATTTCAAATTATGGTGAAAAACCCGGTACATGCATTACACACGTACAGTGCTATTCGAATTGTATTTTACTTGAAATTTCCTGTAGTGAATAAACGTCAAATTCTTAAAACCTGTACATTGCTACAAATCATCAAACTGTTAATAGTATTGTGCTTTTCACACAACGAACGTAATTTATCGTATAAACCATTATTTCATTCATACTGGGAATTCTCCTTCAAAAATGTCCACGCTGTATATTTCACACCCTTTATAAGTTGCAGCAATTGTCGGAGTGACGTTAAAACATGGCACACCCGGTACGAAAGACGGATGAAGTTATTCGACAATAGTACGAACCATTCTGTGCTTGTATTGCACATTAATTTCGCGCAAATGGAAATGTATAGCATGACCAAAGGACGTGACACCAATTTATACTCTGGCGGACAGCAAACACAGAACGAAAACCAAATAAATTACAACAGTTGAACAGAAATACCCCATAGACAAGTTGCAGCACAAATATATACGTATATTGTATAACTCGGAGACAGTGTGACGTCCTCGAAAAGAAATATGTCCTGATACAATTTCTCGATATACGATGAAACAAAAACATTCGACGTGTTTTCGATCGGTGACAATGATCTTGTTTGTCACTGACCCGATTTTCTCGGAATGAGGTTAAGTCGATGATTGCGTCATCCAGGGATGTAACACCTCTTCTTCTTCTTCTTCATCAGCCTGATGATATTCAATAATTATTGAAATAATAATTATTCCAAAAATGTATAACATGTTGATTCCAATTGATACAGGGTGGACAAAAATATAATAGTTTTGGGTGCTCATAAAGTAACGCGTAATATTCTTTATTAGTTAAATTAACAATATTATCAAAAATACTTATTGTCTAGCGTCAATTGGTTTGAATGTAACACCTTGTAGTTTGTTACATTTTTATATTAATAAAAATGTATAAAAATAAGAAATAATTTCTTTCATATTCTGTCTGCTAGACCACAAGTACCAAACATGTTTGGAAACAGCTCATTTTATTAATCTAAAAATGTAACAAACTACAGGGTGTTACATTCAAACCAATTCCCGCTAGACAATAAGTATTTTTGATAATATTGTTAATTTAACTAATAAAGAATGTTACGCGTTTCTTTGTGAGCACACACAAAACTATTGTATTTTTTTCCACCCTGTACCAATTGGAATCAACATGTGATACATCTTGGGAATCAGCTCAGCTAGAGTATTCGGAAAATTGAGACAAAATGGGGGTGTTCCATTCAAAAAAAATGATGGTGACGTCATTACTCGAAAGTAATTTCCCCTGTATAGTAGATTATCATTTTAAAATACGGTAAATTAAAATCAAATATCGACATGTTTCAGGATTATTTCTTGAAATGGCATGTTTAGCTAAAAATGAATTTGTTCCATACTTTACGGACACAGTGTAGACTGTGACCTTAGAGCTATTTCAATTCAATTCATTGATGTTTTCTGGCGCTTGCTCCTGAACAGATCTACGGACACAGTGTATACGTATATTGTATAACTCCTAGACAGTGTGACGTCCTCGAAAGAGATATATCCTGATACAATTTCTCGATATACGATGAAACAAAAACATTCGACGTTTTTTTCGATCGGTGACAATAATCTTGTTTGTCACTGACCCGATTTTCTCTGAACGTGGTAAAGTCTCTGATTGCGTCACCGAGGGATGAAACACCTAAGCCGAAAAAATTGTGAAAACATGTTTTTGCTTCCAGGAAACCTAATCATCGATGGTTGCCGGTTCGCATTGAAAGGTGGATTGTTTATGTGAATCGGGGAAAGAAAAATAAAGGCACTAATTTGATAGAGTCCAATTTTCGCTGGATTGTGTATAGAATAATTATTGGTGGAGTGTTTGACACATAATACTAATTTATTCTGTCGATATATCGGCTTCTGTTAGTTCAGTGAGTAGAGTTCATTTATTTTGTCGCTGTGTTGGTACAACTGTACCATATAGTCATATGGAGTTGAAGAGTCATCTGTCATTCAGTTTGTTTGAATCGCAATAACCATTCCGAGCATTCATTTTATTTTGTACGAATTTTCATGTTTATTTTTAGTTGAAATCTAACACTTACATGGGATTCTGACGCATGCGGGTTCTGAATCTCGCTATTACAGGGTTTTATCACCAAAATTATAATTTTAACCTTCTCTCAAATACAGAACACGGCTACAGTTTCAGCGCCATATCCTTCTCATGAAATTTTTCATGTCCAATTCGCACATTTGTGGCTGTATGTCCTCGATAACTTCTCGAATTCCATATTGTCTTGTTTTAAATCGATTGAGGAGCATTGGCATAGACCTAATCTTTCACGTGGCCCCAAAGGTAAAAGTCTAAAGGTGTTAAATCAGAATATCTCAGTGGCCAATTTTGCAAAATACGTTTTAATAACGTTTGTGGACTGCCATAGTTCCCATAGATCAACGAGAAATCGACGAAACTGGGTTAACGTCAATACTACGGGCTACAGCAGCTATATTCTCAGTTGTTCTAGAGCGACGCACACGGTTTAAATTCTTCAAATCACTAACTTGACCAAACAGTTCGAATTTTTTCACCAGTTTCACTATTGACTGCCGAGAAGGTGCTTCACGACATTTTGTAGTGAATTTTAAAGCGTTGTTGAATCATGTATCGTTCCATTTGAAGTAATTTTTTGTCAATGTCAGTTTGAGAGCTTCAAAAGTGACAGCGCTCAAGAAGCACTTGTTCAGAAACAACAATTTTTCCTGATAATTTTTACATCCAGTTTAACAAAAATTATTAGAAAAAGACCCATGTTTGAATGAAATCATACTGACATTCCTTTGAAAACCACCTTGTATGAAGCAAAAAGTTAAATATTCAAAAAATCTCGAGATTACTCCGGGATTCAATTCTCTCTGGTATATTAACATTTCGGTTATCGTTCGATGTTCTCTCAGATCAATAATATTTTCCCCTCTACTAATAACATTTCTGCTCCTAAGGGATGTGAAGTATTCATCGAATTTAATTCATCAGGGATTTTGTTAATTAAGACCTAGTTAGAACCGAGAAGCATTTCGTTAAGCTTCAATTTTTGATGCGTGTTCAGGCAAAAAGCACATATACAGGGTGTCCCGGCACTCTTTCTCAGGTATGAATGAAGTATATGAAGACTAGACAGGAATGCTTCAATTTTTTTTCCTTCTTCCTTTTTTCGTTTGAGCATATCGAACGGGAGCTCTCGAAAAAATCGAATTCGTATGGAATCATCTACGATATGAAAGGTATAACTGTACCAAATTTCAGATGTTGAAGCGTTTGTGGATACATAAACTGTCAGTGTCAAATTTCGTCACAATCAAATCAAAATTTCAGATATTAAAAGATTTGCTGATATACAAACCAACAGACGCACGGACAGACATAAAACCAATGTTGTTGAAAATTTGTGCAGAATGTCGCTGTCGCTGACCAAACATATCACAAAAATATAACTTTGTTATTATAACTTTCTGAATTTTATCTGTAGACAAATTCATAGCAGTATAATAACCAAACGTTCCCAGAAATAATAAATAACTTGATTAAGAAATGAAAATCAAGTATTCAAAAATGTATATTCCTGAATCCACTGAAGCAAAGGACACAAAACCAATGTTGCCCTCACCACGAATATGGCTTCAAATTTACACAATGATGTCCTCGAAATGAAGGATTCCATCCATTTTCGACTTCAAAGTTAGGTAGGATGGTCGTGTTGACACAATTACAAAAGTTACATAACGATTACATGATGTTACATTAGCTTCGAAGCTGAATTCGAATCCTCGTATAGAGATCCATGGGAATAATCAGGAAATTAATCCTTAATTTTCCCATCCTGAATTTCCTTGTGCACTTTATTAATGAGGAGAGGAAGATAATCTGATCAGATATCATTTGGAGCAGGCTTCTGTGATACTTCCTCTAAAGAAGGATGGAACATTTGGATCGAAATTGATTAGGATGGCATATCTACATATTCTGTAAGGGTATTCGGAATTATGGTTAGTAATTCTTTTACTACCTACCTGATGAAAACTAAACGATAATATCAATTTTAAACAAAAAAACTCAGCACTTTTGTTCAAATGGTCTTATTTTTTTTCTCGTTAGTATCTAGCTATCAGGATGCGTGTCAAAAATTCAGGGTTCAGTCTGGATCATAGAGTAATAAACATAGATAGAGGGAATATACGCAATTTCACATGTCCCCATGGTTAGATCTCGTTGTCGGATTGTGATATATTTTCAAATCCACAATTTTACAATATCATTATGAACGTATATTATATTAAATAGAATATATTTATTTAGGTGATTCCCGATTAAATTAGCAAATTTGAATATTTGTAATCCAATATTTTTCCAAATTGACGAATTTATAATAAACAGAATATTGATTATTTTCTGTATCTACCTGCTGAAATCCAAAGTTTGGCAACTTTTACTCTCCTAGTGTCATCGGTTGTTTCACGTCGTTCGGCGCGCTTGAAGTTTGTTTTCAGAATTTCAGATATATTTAGGTATTTATTTCAATATATTTTGAGTTAATATGAAACGTTGATTCACTATGGGACCTAAGAAGTGCGTTCTTTGTGGAGAATTCGCACATTGAGTAAAAAATCATATGACTAATATGTTTTCATTTCCGCGCGCTTCATGTCAAACTTGATAGTTAATATTGGGGACAAAATTTGCTTACTTAAAATTACATATGCTCCCTCCATCTATGTTTATTACTCTGAGGTCTGGATCGAGATGTTGAAGGTTGAGTGACGCTACTTTTTTTGTTGTTTAATAAATGGAAAAACGAATTTTGAAAATGCTTTTTATCATAAATCGATGATTTATCATTTTAAATATAAACCCATAATCTTAACTTCGTCAGTTTCGTGATCAAAGAAAAATTGAATAATTTTTTTTAATTATTCTTCCTGAATTTTTCACTGTTCTGGTGACGCAATCAACCTGAAAATTCGTGAGAAGATTTAAATTGTTATGTCTGACGTCACTATTGAAATTTTGCACAAAAATTGGAATTGTTGTACCCTATACAGAGTGAGTTTTAAGGATGGAACGCCTCATTTGTAAACAGATCACACGATTTTCATAAATTTTCGTGTACAAGGGTCTTGTGAGATGGCCGATAGTATGGTGGTATTTACATTGTTGTCAGATCTTTCCTTTTTTCCGGAATAATAATGATTTTTGTAATTACAAATGAACCACCCTGTATATTTTGCTGTCACTCAAATATAAGGTTTTTGGTATTCTTTTTGAAATTCCTGTTGTTCGGGTTATGCTATCCACACGAAATTATGCACACTCAATCTATTTATACCTTTTCTCTTGATGACAACCCGAAATTTAGAGACATGCATCGTGAATAAACAATAGATCTGTTTAGGAGCGAGCGCTAGAAAACATCAATGAATTGAATTGAAATAGCTCTAAGGTCACAGTCTACACAGTGTCCGTAAAGTATGAAACAAATTCATTTTTAGCTAAATAGACCATTTCAAGGAATAATCCTGAAACACGTCGATTTTTGATTTTAATTTACCGTATTTCAAAATAATAATCTAATATACATGGTGAATTACTTTCGAGTAATGACGTCAACGTCATTTTTTTTAAATGAAACACCCTCATTTTGTCTCAATTTTCCTATTACTCTAGCTGAGCTGATTCCAAGAATGTATCTCATGTTGATTCCAATTGGTACAGGATGGACAGAAATACAATAGTTCTGTGTGTGCTCATGAAGTAACGCGTAACATTCTTTATTAGTTAAATTAACAATATTATTAAAAATACTTATTATCTAGCGGCAATTGGTTTGAATGTAACACCCTGTAGTTTGTTACATTTTTAGATTAATAAAAATGAGATGTTTCCAAACATTTTGGTACTTGTGGTCTAGCAGACAGAATATGAAAGAAATTATTCCTTATTTTCATACATTTTTATTAGTCTACAAACTACAGGGTGTTACATGCAAACCAATTGTCGCTAGACAATAAGTATTTTTGATAATATTGTTAATATTACTAATAAAGAATGTTACGCGTTGCTTTATGAGTACACACAAAATTATTGTATATTTGTCCAGCCTGTACCAATTGGAATCAACATGTGATACATTTTTGGAATCAGCTCAGCTATAGTAATCGGAAAATTGAGACAAAATGGGGGTTCAATTTGGAAAAATGACGGTGACGTCATTACTCGAAAGTTATTCTCCCTGTATATTAGATTATTATTTTAAAATACGGTTAATCAAAATCAAAAATTGACGTGTTTCAGGATGATTTCTTGAAATGGTCTGTTCAGCTAAAAATGAATTTGTTCCCTACTTTACGGACACAGTGTATAGTGTATTACGCGATTCGAATCAATCACGTAAAGTTGCCAATTCGGCGTATAAGCCTTTGCCGTAATCTCTTGATTCCGCCCATAATGGAATATGCTCCGTAAACTTAGTCCCCAACTGGTTTAGGTACTTGAGGCGTGAAGTTCGAAACTGCAAAAAATTCGTGTGGGAACACCTGACTGGCAAAAGCGAACGCATCCATGTGCTGTTAGAATAAGCTTCGAGGAATGACTTCTGGACCGTTTAACATCTCGAAAATCCTCGGAACTCAGAAAACTAGGACGGAATATATGGGTATTAGGGAAATTTCGCTCGAAGTATTTTCTTGTTTTATCTGGGGAGCTATGATGAATTCATGTTTTATCCATTTCCGGATATGCCAGTGAAGTATACCATTTATCCCGATTAACAACACTTCGATTCATAGAAAATGAAATTATTCTGCTTTTTAGAATACCGTGGTAGAGATTAAAAAGATCATACAGGACCATAGAGTAATAAACATAAATAGAGGGAGTAACGCAATATTTACATGTCCCCAACATGATTAGATTACGTTGTCGGATTGTGATATATTTTCAAATCCACAATTTTACTATATCATTGAGAATGTATATTATATTGAATGATATATATATATATATTTAGTTGAGTGATTTCCAATTAAATATGCAAATTTGAATATTTGGAATCCGATATTTTCACTAATTATCAAATCTATAATAAGCGGAATATTTATTATTTTCTGTATCTACCTGCTGAAATCCAAGGTTTGGCAACTTTTGCTCTCCTAGTGTCATCGGTTGTTTCACGTCGTTTGGGGCGCTTGAAGTTTGTTTTCTAAATTTCTGATATTAATAGGTATTTATTTCTATATATTTTGAATTAATATGAAACGTTGATTCACTACGGGACATGAGAAGTGCGTTCTTCGTGGAGAAACTCGCGAATTGAGTGTAATATCGTATCACTGATATGTTTTTATTTCCGCGCACTTCATGTCAAATTTGATAGTTCATATTGGGACAAAATTTGCGCACTGAAAATGACAAATGCTCCCTGTATGCATGTTTATTACTCTGAGTACAGAACTTTCAGCATATTCTATGATGATAGTAGCGAACTGTCATCGGTATACGGTAATAGAATATCTCTGAATAGTGTTCTTCAAATTTCTATGATTTCAATTCTTATTAATTTTTCATTTTATACCTAAAACAGTTTCAACCATAGAATACCGTCGAATAACGTCCTTCGAAAACTCATTCAAAATTCATGAGAAATGCTACAATCAGAGAATTTATGAATTAACCATATATAAGAATTATTCTGATATCTCTATGATTCCATTTCAACTGGTACAGTTTCTTCAAAATACCTTACTTGAGTTAAGATGTTAATGATGAATATGACCTATCTTTTCCAAGATTTAAAAAATGAAAAGCGTTTTGGATGAAAATTTTAATGAGCATTATTGAAAAAGTATGGACACCATGTATTCTATGCATTTTAAGATCAAATTAACCACTGACGAAGATCGCAATGTATTTTATTAGATTTGGAGAATTTTCAATAATCCTTGAACTGAGTGATGATAAATATACTGTAAGATTCCCTTGTTTCAAGGAGAAGTCGAATTATTGTATCATAAGGTCCCTTTCAAGTGTATAATAAACCCAAATCACTGCCATATTTTCACAAGGGTTTTCATTCTCCCTCAGGGATATGTGAAGCATCCACGAAATGATTATTATTTTGTGGAGTTTGGTCTTTGTATATCTACCTCCATTTCTTTATGTATCATTAGGTAAATGTATTTCCGAAGATGATGATAAAAGCAGCTTGTTAGATCCAAAAAAGCTTATTTAGATCGTTATATAGACGTAAGACTTCTGCTCAGCGTTTTAACGACCACATCTCAAATGAGAGAGAAAATTCGATTTTTCGCTCTAAGCTTATGAGGGTGAACTCACAAACAGTTATTATTTTGTAGCAAATTCTTCCATTCCATCAAATCTTGTAAAATAAAATCGTACAGGAATATCTCAGTTTGACACAAATTTCATGTGCACGAGTGCACAAAAATAAAGCGAGGAAAATTATTATATTCATACTAGCAAGCAATAAAAATGACCTAGAGGTCTTCGAAGCTATTTGACCAACACAGTTTCTAGTTTCTGATCGTTGATGTCAGTTTCAGATATCCTCGATAATATGGGAGTAAACCATGTTTTTGTTGCAATCTATTCTACACCATTAGTTCGACAATAAAATCAATTGATCGCAAATGAGAAACAGTCAATGTACATAGGCCGTTTCCGATAATGTCTAGATTTCAGTTTCTGATTTCAACATGGATATTCTAGATGGGGTGGCCGCTAAAGTTGTGTAAATATTATATTTTTCCAGAAGGGAACCTGTCAGAACCAGGCATGACATTCTTTCATCCATTCACGTCTACTTGAAGAGTTTTTAAGACTCTATAACTGAAAACGAATCAATAGTACTTGAAAACTTTCTATTTTCAACGACGATGAAAAATAATATAGGAGGCATTATATTTATACCGTGAGTGATGATTATTTTCTTTCATTCAATGGATTCAATCCTTACTTCGTAGAAATTATATGTATATGATAGATAAAATAATAAATCAAAGTAATTTCCTCTAATCTAATATTACCAACTCGATCGTTCAATGTAAGAAATCACTCAGAAGGTGGGTACAGAAAATATAGAGGATGGATCAGAAAATGGAGTCTTTAAATTCCCTCAGAGTAATAACGCCCTTTTTTTAATATTTCTACAGAAAAAGTCCAGCACAAAAAAAATGTGTTGACACTGGTGAATTATGCGTAAGTACTATATCTGATTTTTACCTCTAAATGACACTGCGTACGATAAAAGAATGATTTCCTATCACACCACAAGATACAAAGAGCGGTAGGGCATACAGATTTTTAGTATTGCTTCGAAAACTAATTGGGATTACAAAAATGTCTTTCACTGCAAACATTTGGAATTAAACAGTTACTACAAAGTTTCGAATGCATAATCTTAGGAATTTTAAATATGCTGAATGTGTAAACATCGGCTTCCAAATAATTCGAAAGCAAAGGTAGTGTTGGTTTTCGTCTTTGTGAAATACATAATTATTTTACCCCTTTTTCAATGTAGATAATTGAGAAATTTGTTTATATTGACAAACGCAGCTCTGCAGAAAAACCTTTATGTTGTTTCCAAGAATCAATTTTGAAATATTAAAAGGCGGCCAATAACTGGACCGAATTGCCGCCCTTCAATGGTCGCCCCTAACGCCAGCCCTGTGGGAAATCTTTCAGAAATAAAGTGGCCATAGCACTTACGATATCAATAATGGTACTATAATTACCAAAGAAGACAACAGCATTATCGCTAACTATTCAGTTGAAATAATGGATAAATTCAAAGCGATTAGTAAGAAAGAGTGATTTTGTTATGAAACACATACCAACATAGCTACTAGTAATTCAGACCTCTAGTTGGAAGAAGATGATGAAAACGATGAAAACTTCTTCGTATAACATAAATTGAAGCTCCCTTCAAATCTCCATTTTCTTCAAAGTGCTTAGGGTACCCATGGATATTCACAAGTCTTAAGTCTTCTTGGTAAATGTGTCGCGAAATGTACCTGATAACGAAAATAATGGTGAAGATATTCAAATGCGGTGAAAATTTCACATTATCGGTGGAATCAAAATAAATTACGCCTTTCAAAAAAAATGAACGCCTTTCTCAACTCATTAAAATCTCACCGGTAAGCGAACAAATTAGCTCATCAGAGCTAAAACGTTCCATTAAATTCTTAGCCAGCGAAATATATTTGTAGCAATGCAAACGTAAGACTCAGTTAAGCCGGATGAATGAACCATTAAAGCTTCTATTTTCCACCTTGAACCGTGAAGCCAATTGATGAATTCTTGGAATGGAGTGTTCAGACGAAGATTACGCAGGAACCTCTGAAAAACACACATTCAATTCTTTGAAGGTTCTCATATACACCCTATTTTGTTCATTAAGGACCCCATTCGATGGAGTCTTCCTGAAATCGGTGCGTGTAGGATTAGGACCCCTATTTCATACTGCCTAATTAAAAGAAACAACCCAGAAAATCTCTAGTAAAGTATGGAAGCCACAACTTTGTTTCCTCTCGAAGCTTGACATATATATCAAATGGTCTTTACGGTTCCAACAGTATCTTCTTTATGCCTCATTTTAACGATGATATTAATATCCATTATGTATATTTCACCGTCAGATTTTATGAAACATGTTATCGTTAATAATAATTTATACGCGGCAATATTTTATTAATGAAATAAGCTAATGGGATAGTGGAGAGAGTTGGGTTTCTGGGGTATTTTGCTTTGATTTATCGGGGAGTGTGTAATGATCTTTAATGATTGAGACCAACGTTTCTGATACAAATTTTCCAAAAAAATACTAATTTATCTTGATAATTTACGGTATCTGTTGCTTAGGATGTAGTTTATTACTTGCAGGAAGCGTACCTATACGGTGAGGCCGCTATGTTTGAAAGAACGTGCCGAGAGTGGTTTCATCGCTTCAAGAATGGTGATTCTGACGTCAAAGACCAACATGGCAATGAAAGAGAGAAGGTTTTCGAAGATGCAGAATTGGGGGCATTACTTGATCAAGCCTCATGTCAAACGCAACAAGAATTGGCAGGATCATTGTGAGTGACGCAATAAGCCATTTCAAAATGCCTGAAAGTTATGGAAATGATTCAGAAACCAAAAAAACAGGAGCCGTACGAGTTGGGAGATGTTGAACGGCGTTTGTTTGTTTTTGAACAGCAGCTTGCAAAGCAAAGGTGGAAGGGATTTCTGCATCGCTTTGTAACTGAAGACGAAAAATGGGTTCATTACTATAATCCCAAGCTCAGAAAATCATGGGGATATCCCGGTCATGCTTCCACGCCATTTTGAATATTCGCAGTTCCAAGGTCATGCTCAGTATTTGGTGGGACCAGCTCGGCGTAGTGTATTATGAGTTGTTAACACCAACTGAAAAAATCACAGGTGATCGCTATGAATGCAATTTATGCGTTTGAGCCGAGCATTGAAAGACAAAAGGCCGCAATACAGCGAGAAACATGATGAAGTGATTTTACAGCATGACAATTCTTGACCTCATGTTGGTGGTCAAGTGGTCAAAACATATTTGGAAACGTTGCAAAGTTGTACGCCTATGTATAGCGTGTTTTTTTTCGAGGTATATAACTTGAAGTTGGCATTACTGTTCAAGATGACGACCGATTTAACAGCTGTCAAGTGATTTATTCTCAGTTCGGTTTGGCAATTCATATTGAATAAACTCACGCCTGAACAACGCTTGCAAATAGTGCAATTTCATTTCATTTCGAAAATAATGATTCTGTGCGGAATACGTATCGCGCACTACGTCCATTAGCGATGAAGCGCACTTCTGGTTGAATGGGTACGTCAACAAACAAAACTTCCGCATTTGGAGTGAAGCTAATCCTCAAGTGCATGTCGAAACACCGTTACATCCAGAAAAACTGACTGTTTGGTGCGCTTTATGGGCTGGTGGAATCATTGGTCCGTACTTCATCAAAAACGATGATGGCCAGAACGTTACAGTCAATGGTGATCGGTATAGATCCATGATTACTGACTTTTTCATTCCTGAATTGAACAACTATGATGTCCAGGAGCTGTGGTTCCAACAAGACGGCGCAATATGTCACACAGCTCGTGCCACAATCGATTTATTGAAAGACACGTTTCGTGACCGCCTAATTTCACGTTTTGGACCTGTGAATTGGCCTCCAAGATCTTGTGATTTAACACCGCTAGACTAATTTCTGTGTAAAGTCATTGGTCTATGCGGATAAGCCACAAACCCTTGACCATTTGGAAGACAACATTCGCCGTGTTATTGCCGATATACGGCCACAAATGTTGGAAATAGTCATCGAAAATTGGACGTCCAGATTGGACTACATCCGAGCCAGCCGTGGCGGTCATATGCCAGAAGTCATATTTGAAATGTAATGCCACATGATTATCTTGCGGATAAATAAAATTCATGTCAATCGAATAATCCATCGTTGTTTCATTGCAATTTAAAGTTCTATAGCTCTCAAAAAAATACCCTTCACTATATTGCGAATATTACTTCGATGTATCAAATACACTGAGAAAAATGATATGGCTTATATTTAATAAATGATTATTTGACCGATATTTATTTATAGTAATCTCAGTAAGCCAATAACAAGTATATCTGATTTCCATCAAAGAAATCAACAAATATGAGTTATTTTTAGTTAATAACAAATTTATTCAGGCCAAATTTATTTAGACCAAATATTATTCATTCCGTGCAAATAAATGATTATTAGAAATATTTAATTCAAAGTATATATTTCAGTGAAATATACATTCGTTAATAGTTAACATATTTATTTGTCTACTCCACTCATTCTTTATACTTGTCGAATCTTGTCTTTCGCTATCGACCAATAGGACGAATCGCGGCGCCCTGCATGACCGTATTTGCGCAGGTCTGAAGGGTCCGCAGTGCGTACTGCGTACTCCACAGGAGAAGAGTTCAGTACACATACTTTCTTTTCGTAGTTCGAAGTAGTATTACTATTATTTATTATAGACTAAGATCAGAATATCTATATCACGCAATCATAATATTTATATGTATTAGTTGTGACTGTGAATCTGAAGATATCAAGGCATAAGTATACCGAATATGGAAAACTTTTTGGAGGAAGGAGGATTGATGCATCTTAAAGAATCTCTGGAGGGTAAGTGTTATGCATATAAAATTAATTCTGCTAAATGTGTACAAGAACACAATATACACGATTAATTTTCGTGAAATTAATTGTTTCTGGCCAAATTTTGATCATGGATTACGAAAAATTGTGTTCTGTTCTAGTTTTTAGAAAAAAATCGCAAAAATTTCCAGAGTAACCCTACTTTATTTCGTTATTTCGTTTTCTTCTGGTCTATTCCTTTGATGTATATTCGTAATAAATACAAAAATATAGATGTGCAATACGAATTTACCATTTACATTGCCAGAAATGGTCAAAAAATGAGAATTCCTTGCAGGAAATCCGCCATATCAAATTGGATTTAAGAAATCTGACGGTGGATTTTGCAGTGTTACCGGTTAGTATCAATTTAAGATTATTTCATGATAACTGAATATACTATTACCTCTTATATCTATGATATCTGTAATTAATACGAAATGGAAACACTGACATACACTTCTCCAGAAGGAGTTATGGCGGAATAGATAAACAATGAGGAAATTCTTATTTTTGAGCATTTCTGGTAATGTAAATCGTGAAATTGTATCACAAATCTATCTTATTGTATTCATTATGAACATACATCGAAAGAATAGTACGGAACAGAGCGAAATAACGAAATAGAAAAACTTTGTGATTTTTTTAATTCTAAAACGAAACACCCTTTATACGTATGTTAATAATTATTCTCCTATTTTGTCAAAGATTATACTTTGTTGTAGAAAATGGAATAGATTCAATTGACCTAATAACACAACTTGTACAGGATAAATCGTTCGAAGAGACAGTCCCTCGATTGGGAGATCGATTGAAGATAAAAAGGAAACTATCCCTTTCTCAAAACTCCGTGAAACAGGAAATGTGATTGTGTATGAATTATTATTTTTGATATTTAGTTTGATTTGTTGTACCTGAATTTTGTTATGTTTCAAGATTTTTGTTTGAGTTATAAAGAATATAAAATTAATCACAATGATGTTTTTCTATTAACCCCTATTTCCAGAACTCAAACTTTTTCGTAATGGGTAAAAAAAATTAGGAATAAAAAAATATAATAATAAAAATTTTTTTTCATCATATCGTAAATTATACATAATAATGAATTCTACATCTAATTACGATTTGATTATGATACTGAATATAAAAACTACACTGAAAATTTTGTAGTGTCCTTTACAAATTTATTCTCTGTAATTATAAAAATCCTTTGATATTACTTTTCATTCCAGTCTTGTGTCATGGAGAAAAAATAAAACTTTTTAAATATTCATCGAAATTAAACAATTACAAGAACAGTTGATATAAATTCTTCCTTAAAATATCAAGATATTGGAAATAATCTGATTTCCACATTTCTTTCTTGAATTACTGTATTGATTAAGGTTGTTTTTTCATTTATTTCCCATGAATAATATTTACTCAGATTGTGAATTCATTTATAAAAAATATACAGAACTTTCTGTATGGCAATCTTTACAGAATTACCTTTTGAAAATTATGAATATCTTTCGATATTAGTTTTTATCGCAGATATGCTGTCATGAAAAATAAGTTATTTTGTAAAGATTATGCCATAGAGAATTTTTTGTATATTTTTTATAAATGGATTCACAATCTGAATAAATGTTATTCACGGGAAATAAATGAGAAAAACGACCTTAGTCAACATAGTGTTATGGGAAACAAATGTTTATTACTATTCAAAATTCGAAGAATATTCAATATTTGTTTATTCGACAATATAATTTTACTATGAATAACAATTTACTTATAAATAATGAAATTGATGTTTTGGATTAATTCACATTATTAATAATAACACAGCGTATTCCTATAGATAATTATGTTCATTATAACTGATAAAGAAGCTCATTTCAGGCAAAGAAAAGAAATTATTCATTATTAATAAACATATTTGGTATGAATAAATATTTCTTTGAGGAATTCTAATAAAGCATTAATTTCTGAGGAATAAATCTTTATTGCGCCATATTTGAATGAAGCCCTTATTAGGTATTAATAAATATGCATTATAGTTAACAAACTTTTTTCTCAGTGTATGAATGTAGAGTTAGTAAAAATTGTTCTTGGTAATAGTGGAATTGTTATTCACTGAAACAAATGTAACAGAAGTATTCACTCTGTTCACCCTCCAGTAATTAGTTAGAATTAATTCATTAAAACCAAATAAAAAATAATGAGATCGTAGACCAGTCCCGTAAGGACGAATTACTCACTCGAGGTAACGTCCTGGCCGATCCGAGAACTTTCAATTCCCAAACAATGAAGAAAAGCAAACATGAAACACAATATATTTCCAAGGCTGGTTGAAAAGAATATCAGGATACTCTCCTTTATTGAAAAGACGCAGAATTGAAAAGGAACCTTGACTCCATAAAACAAATATAAAGCGATTGTAGTCCCCTCGTGACTTCAGAAGTTGAGATTCTCTTTGGGGCCCATCTTGAGCAAATATTGAACCGATCACCATCGTAATGCGTCCTTCAGCATCGTCTTTATCTGATTCACAGACATATGAGTACTCAGGGGATTTTTCGGTGAATTATTTGGGTGCATTCTTTTGTGAACTGAGGGGATACATTTTCTTTTCTCCTACCTTTATACTCGATGGAAAAATAATTTGATGAAATAACAGGGTCAAAGGATATCATTTCTGAAATGATGAGGTAAAGTCTTTGTGGTATCTATTAATCCTTGGGTATATTCGAAAAACAAACGCCGACATGCAAAATTGTTACGTTTTGTGATAAAAAAATAACTTACCTATCCTCGTATGTATCGCTTTCTTCAGTGCTCATACTCAACTGAAAAAAAATAAGAATTGATAAATAATCGACGATTTAACATGTTCATTTAGGAATGGCATCACAAAAAATAATGACCAGTATAAGTGAGAAATGGTAAAGAGCATTTAAAAGTCCACTATGTTTTCAACACTTCATTCAATAAGTCTCAGACATAACCAATAAAAACACATTAGCTCTTAAAAAATCGACTTTATTTCTCAACCTCCAAGAGAGATACATGTTATTCAACGCTCCACTAAATTCATTATCTTTTTTGTAGAAAGATTAGTCTTTGCCTTCGAAATAGGCTTCAACCGTAGCAATCTCTTTTTTATTAGAGTCAAATATTTTTTCTTGAAGCATTTTTTGAGGTCTGCAAAAAAACAGTGGTCACTGAGGTTCAGATCTGGAGAATAAGCTGAGTGATCAAGCAATTAGAAGCGCGATTCAATTTGACCATGGTTTTCATCGGTTTGTGTCAAGAAGCACTGCCTTGGTGAAGAAGAATTTTTTCTTTTGCATTTGAGGACTTTTTCTTGATATCTACATTCAATCGATCCAATAACGCTATGCAATATTCACTGTTTAATGGTTTCAGATTGTCAATGAACAATATTTCCCAAAATACGAAAGCCATAACTTTGCCAGCTGATGTTTGAGATTTTGGTCTTTTTGGACAGTTTTTTCAACAGCTTTCCACTCAGCTGACGATGAGAATGTAGTGGTGTATAATCCTCTGTCACGTATCTTACTCAGCTTCACTTTACGATAGCTCAAAACTATTTCTTGAGTTTTTGATGTCCTTTTAAACAACTGGTGAATTCTGGCTAATAGAGTATTCACCGTTGGTGGTTCTTAGACCATGTTGAAAATCAGCATACCACCTCTTAAAGTTTGGTGTCGAGATGCAGAGATGAAGCCATCGCAAAGCGTCACTTAACCTTCAATATTAGGATCTAGACTCAACTCAACAATTTTGACAAGCATCTTTCGAGGATTGGTATTAACGAGAATATAAGTGGCGATGTCACATTTACGTCAATCCCTTGACATATTGAGAGACGTGATACCAAAACGAAAGTAATGTTTACATTGGAACTAACTGAATTTTATTTCAATACATATCATATTCGATAGGAACTTAGGTACAGGTAGATTGATGGATCATCCACCCTGTTTCCATCAGTGTACATAATAAACTGAATCTTTCCCATATACCTCATATTCTTCTCCAGGGTGTTGTTATATGAACTTATGGGAGATGTAGCTCTGAATAGCATCTATAAGCCTTTCAATTGTTGCTCTGTCAGCTTTACGAGCATGATGAAACGATGATCTGGGATAGAACCTCGGAAAATAACAATAAAAGTGAGCCCATAAAATGAGGAAAGCTAGTCTCTTACGGATTACCTGAGCCCGGACATATTCATACAGGGTGTACTCAGACCGAAGTATGAAGATATAAAAAGAGATTACACAGTTAACCGTTATTTTAAAAATTCATTTAAAGTGTCTTGAATGCACTACTAGGAATACGTTCCTGCATGGCTTGGATCTGAATAGTATATTAAGCATTAAGAATGGTAAACAATTGTTCGAGATCGATAGTTAACAAATTGAATTAATTTAAAATGGGATGAAGTTGATAAACCCACTCCTATGCACCATAAAATGGATGGAGAAATCTCAAAAGAATGATAAATTCAAACTACGAATAAGATTGTGCAGTGAATCGATACTTATAGAGTCACAGAATCGAAGAAGTTTCAAATCAACTGAGATTACGTTGGGAAGATAGTTGTAACAGCTGAACTGAATTCCTTTATCATGACAATCGGACTAGTCTCCACAGAATTGCAGAATGTAGACATAGAGGAGACGAGAAAATCACTGCACATATACAGGGTAAATCACGAGGAACTGAACAAATTTCTACCACGTATAGAGGCTTCTCAGGTGAACATAAAAAATGACCATTTAAAAGTGCATATCCTCTTCATAAGTTTTATACAGGGTGGTTTTCGATGAGAGATGAACTTCGATGCGACATAACTTTTGAACCATTTCTGCGAATCAATTGAATTTTCAGGGAATATTGTCTCAAAATACCTTCATAAACCATCATATTCAGAATTTTGATATTCTAGGTCCAGTTCCAACAATTTTCATGGTTTTTATTCTTCAAAAAAATTCAACCTGTGTTGGAACACCCTGTTTAGCGGTTTATTGACAACGAATCAATTCTGAGCTGGAAAATTCACTATATTTCCTAAACTCAATCGTAAACGCAATCAAGAAGAAATATACTACTGGATTGACTGTCTGATTTGAAAGTTCATACGATATTTCTTGAGAGAATTACATCAATATCCATGAATTTGAACAAGGATATAAAAGCTCCCAACTTTACGTCAGTACATTCCTCGTTTAATTTTATATCGGTGTTTATTATATGGTATCTTTTATACGTAATACTATATTTTACTGCAATAAAGGATATAATAAACCAAAGACAGCGAGCATCCAAAACTCCCTACTTCGCGTCAGTACCTACTTTCCTATTTTTTTTTTTTCAGACTAGCAGTCACAGAAAGTCGAGGATTTATATCTTTGGTGGTTTATTTCATCGATGAAATATTCATAGGAGCATGTTAAGTTTACCATATCTCCTCAAGCGAATATACTTGGCACAGAATTCCTGACAAACGATATGAGAAACTAGAAATGAAAGTTCCCAGGGTAATGAAAAATATCTTGATATTGCTAGAACTTGGAATTTTGCCATGGGGTTGCTTAATGCAGTGAACTTACATGTTTTTCATGAAGTTCGGTCTTCTTGTGGAATTACTCGAGAATATTCAGTCATGTTCTTCTGTTATCTCGCGCAGTTTATTTTTATTCCATTTATTTTATGAGGAATATTCGAAGTAGTTTTGAAAAAGTATGTCTGAATCTTATAGCTCCACTGAACATCATAATTTCCACGCTGTTGTTCTGATAGCAGCAGAAAAAAGTTTCAAGAATTTTAAAAATGATTTTGTTTTTAGAAGTAGTAATAGATTTGAACTTTAAACTTTGTATCAACCCTGGAAATCCCATTACTCGACAGATCAGATTTGGGTACATTCTTATTTAGTTTACATCTTGAATTATATCAAGTGAATATTGATGAGATGTGATTTTAAGAATATAGATAAGCTACATCTAATGTCTCATAAATAAAAATCTAACGGATTGAGATCCAGTGAACGAGGTCACCATAGCATAAGTCTCCCTTGACCTATCCATTATTTCAGAAAATTTTCATTAATAAGCTTAGGCTTATGCCCCTACGTGCAGTGGTGCACCATCTTGCACATACTTCATCTATCATTGTTTATCATAACTTGTAGAACACCCTGTATAATCCTCAAACGTCTGCTTTATAACACGATAACCATATTTTCTTGAACCTTGAAGTCTTGCACTATTATTGAAAAATAGTTGCACTCAGGCATATATATCGTTTCGCTCTGGTAACTACAAGTTTAATTGGAAATATATCGACATATTCAGCTCGAAGAGACCATCATTCTTTTCAATTGGGAACATAAGAAAATATGCAATTCCCATGACAACCACATCCTGATATTGCTCTGATATCTCATACCAATTTCGAACGAACCGATTCTGATACATTCAGTGCCTATGATGAACAGATACACGATATCGTATTCGACACAATAGAAGGTTTTATTGAAACGCTGGCTTTCTTTGCTGGAAGCAATAACACATCGATTTCAGGGGAAGAAAAAAGGAACAAAACGGATTATATTCAATATTCTTCGAAATATAGTGATCTTGCGTACATGAATTGATATTTTGTATTTGGATGCAATAAAATAAAGGAGAAAATATTAGGATGCGATAGTGTTTTTGTGAACTGGTGTCATTCTCAGAGTAATAAACATCGATAGAGGGAGAATATGTAATTTTTAATAAGCAAATTTTGTCCCGAATATGAACTATCAAATTTGACATGAAGCGCGCGGAAATGAAAACATAACCGTGATACGATATTTCACTCAATTCACAAGTTTATTCACAGAGAACGCACGTCTTATGTCCCATAATAAATCAAAGTTTCATATTAACTCAAAATATATTGAAATAAATTTCTATATAAGAAATTTAGAAAACAAACTTCAAGCGCGCCAAACGACGTGAAACAACCGATGACACTAGGAGAGCAAAAGTTGCCTAACCTTGGATTTCAGCAGATAGATACAGAAAATAATAAATATTCTGCTAATTATAAATTCGACAATTAGGAAAAATATCAGATTCCAAATATTCAAAATTGCATATTTAATCGGGAATCACTCAAATAAATATATTTCATTCAATATAATATACATTCATAACGATATAGTAAAATTGTGGATTTGAAAATATATCACAATCCGACAACGTAATCTAACCATGTAGGGAACATGTAAAAATTGCGTGTACTTCCTCTATCTATGTAATTACTCTATGGTGTCAATCTAATTTTGAAAGTGATATATTCAAAACTAGGTTACATATTAACAATGTCCTTTGTTTTTGATAACGTTCATCGAGAAACTTCAATACACATAGGGATAATCCCAATACGAAACAGGAATTTTCAGATACCGACCAAAAAGAATGAAGGGTAAACTTCGGTGTTACGTAGTCATAAATCAAAGCATATCGGTAATCCTTAGACCTGATAAGCTCCTTTGTTTTTGCTAGGTCATGAATATTTATGCAATTTGAGGCTGCAAAGCGAGATGCAAATCTGGAGTTATTCATCAGATGAACATAAATATGAGGAATTAAAACACGAATCAGGAAATATCTCTTTTATAGGTAGGAATTTATGATAGTTACAAATTACTAAATTCTCTCACATAAAGAATGAATTTATGACATTTAGAAATTACTACCTCAATCTCTTTTTTTCTGCTACATGTAGCTACTGTACTATAAGAGCAACGTATTCTGTCGATTCTGATTGGTTCACGATCATTTGTTCACCTCAGGTGTTTGTGGAATCTCAAAAAACAAAATCGCGCAGAAGAATCATATTTCATCATGACAACGTGAGCTTTCACACTTATGCTTGAATAAGATGCATAGAAAATCTGGTGTGTCTATTTATACCTGTAAAACTTTCAGACAAAACGGGAGATTTTTCAGATTCATACCTACTTGATTTCGAGGGATCGCGTCTGTTTCAGATGGCGCATTCATCGTTTATATTTGACATTTCTCTCGATTCTCGGCTCTCGTGACCTTCGAGTATAAAACAATAATATTTTAAATTCTATGCTCGTCATCAATCTTCTATACTCTGTCATTATATTCCATTCATTTCATTAAAAATTCCATAGGAACTGAATTGCAATTTATTGTGAAAGTTTGTAAAGTCTAAAATCAGTATTTTACTTTAGAGAACTCTGGTGAAGCAGAACACCAAAGCAACAGGTGGATATCTCAAAAAGTCTGGAATAAAATCGAATCAGTACACACACCAGGGATTCTATGCATCTTAGGCTTGAACAAGTGAATTTCAGAGTGGTCAAAACTTCAAACTGATGGGTTATGCGACGTACAGTCCTGATTCTACGCCAGAAGAGACATTGATGCCTTCAACATGCAAGTTTTGGTGCTACCTGATTTGGAGAAACAATAAAGCCATTCTAATGATATCTATAGATATCACTCCTGAATTATAAAAGACAATTCATTTCAAACTGAAAAATGAAAAGGGACGTTCAATGCGTTGTAATTTTCACAATATTAAGAAACTCTCGAGGAACAAAAATTGGTAAGATTTTTTTTGGTGAATAGGAATCCTCGATTTCCCAAGTTTCCACATAAATCCTGCATCATTCCGTGTCTACTCTAAAGTATCGACATCTCAGGAAATACAACCCTATAGGGAATTGATATATTATTACCACGAAATGAGATTATCTAAAAGATAAGGTCTGAGAAGATCCCCTAATGTGTAATAAATATTGAGGTATCATGACGTATTCTAATACCCTCTTCCTTTCCATACAATGAATTGAACCTTTTGCATAATATATCTTCCAGAAATAATCATTTTCTTCAAGTTCCTCTAGGGGAGAGACATAGATCTGATGATATTATAGTTCTAATGCAACTCTTTCTATTCAGTTCAGTTTCGCAGATCTTCATATTTCTCTTTATTAGTTCTCGTTGGCATCTGAATATGATTATTATTCTATGATTGAAAGTCATAAAAATGTAGCACATGAAACCATGCAGTAGATGGATTACTCTCTAGAGTTCTATGAATTTGAAAACCATAGTATAATATATGACCGTTTCATTGTGTACCGCCTCGTACAGAAAGTGATAGAAGTATTTTGCTATTATTTTCAAGAAACTATGGGCAATTTATTGGATACTGGAAAGTGACACCTACAGAAGTCAGCATAATTTATTGACCTTGAAAAATGACAATTTTAAGTTTGAAATCAAGATATTGTATTTCTCGTGACAGCAGAACCATAGAATTTAAATTCTTATATTAACCAATGTTCAAAAGCTAAGGGATTTAATTTTTTTTAAATAATCTAATCGATAATCTTCTATTATTCAACGAGTAACGTAACACAAATGATATCTAATATTTTGAATTCGTGATTGTCAAATGTACCGTTCATTGAAAAGCGTAGTTGAATGCTGAATAAACAGATTCTTGGCGTTCCCAACAATTCTGCCTGATGTATTGGTTTGGTTCGAATACAGGCGTACCTGAAATACAAAATTATTCCGTAATGGGAGCCATTTATTCAGGCAGGACATTCCGGAAGGATGCAGAGGATAATTGAATTAGAAGTAAAGAATTATGCTGCCGCAAGGGGACCATCTAAATGAAGATTTATGACTTGAAAACCGCGGATGTATGCATGTGACAAAACACAAGAAATATATGGAAGAAAAAATGACAAACATGAGTGTCAGAGTTCTTTCGAGTTGGCTTTGAAATATAAATAAATCAAATTTATGATTTGTTTCGTTTCCTTAAAAAAATATGTTTGTGTACGATTTCTGGATTACTTATAAGGTATCTGCAGACAAGACAGTATATGTGTACGTCTCTTTAAGATGTCTATAAATACTAGTCCTTTCTTGAATAAGTTTGAGATATGGAAAATCTAATATGTAGTGACTTTTGTCTGAGAGAGATGGCTTCATGGACTATGCATCTATCGTAATATCAAAACCACTTGGGATATACACAGTGATTCACCGGAATGGCCTATTAGACGTTTATGGAAAACTTATCATAGTTTTGCTTATTGGGGTTTGAGACATTGATCTTTCTCCCTAAAATATTTCCAGATCTCTACAACATCCGGTTATACCGGAAACAGACTACTACTTCCTTATTTCAAAAGGCACACCCCAAATTTTATTGCATCATTAAATATCATTTTTGACGACAATTTTGGTAATATGCCATAACTCTTAAAGTACTCATTTTAAATAACCCCCACTATTTTTGTACGTAGAATTTACTAAAATAATAAAAAATATAGGTTCTTATTTGAAAATCTTGAGTTGATGAAATTGAGTCGTCCAAGTTGATGATCTTCTTATAAACACGTTGTACGTTTTTGGCCCAAACCACAAACAGTCTTATAACACTACGTATTTACAGAAACGAAACAGATATAATATTTTAGAAAAAATCTCTTTCTGGCGAAATATTGAAAAAATGTGAGTGCCCATCGCCACCATTTTTATTATAAGAATCCCATTAACTCATGAACCGTCGAGTTTTTACTCAAGGTATGGCATATTGCCGAAATAGTCATGAAAAAATTCATCTAACGATGCAATTTATACTGGGTGTGCCATTTGAAATAAGGGAGTGGTAGTCTGTTTCCGGTATAAGCGGAAGTTGTAGAGATCTGAAAATATAAAAAATTTTCAGCTCAAAATTATGATTAGTTTTCCATAAACGTCTAATAAGCTATCCAGGTGAATCAACCTGTATATCGGGTGTCCCAAGGTGAGTGGCCTATTCGATTATTATGGAAACTATTGATGGTAAAGATTTCAAATTTTGTGGATAGATATTTGGCCAGTTAAGGTACATTTGTAAAATAATTTCACATTTCCAGTGTTGCCGGATGTACGACAATTTGGCAACAACTTTGTTATTTTGAATGGGACATCCGGTATTTCTATTTTTTTATGATACTCCATAAAATATTAAATCTATTCACTCTTACTTTTCCATACCTATCTTCAACGGTTTTTGAGTTATTAATTATTTTTCGAAATTTTAGATCAAAGTGGCGTTTTACGAAAATGACTCTAGTTCGCTCAATATTTGAGATTTAAGTCAGAAATTTTGCAAGTCGTTAGATATTGATCTGATCTGTGCCACTGCTTTTGAATTATGGTTGTCAATAATACAGGACGGACCAAAAAAAATCATCATTTGCCAAGTTACAAAATAGTAAAAAAGTCTGTGTAAGTGAATAGAAAAATTGTAGAATGTGTTGTACTGATTCCAAAAATTGAAAAATATACTAGGTGTCTAATTTGAAAAAATAGACTTTTTTACAATTTTGTAACTTGGCAAATGATGATTTTTTTTGGTCCGTCCTGTATTATTGACAACCATAATTCAAGAGCAGTGACACAGATCAGATCAATATCTAACGACTTGCAAAATTTCTGACTTAAATCTCAAATATTGAACGAACTAGAGTCATTTTCGTAATACGCCAATTTGATCTAAACTTTCGAAAAATAATTAATAACTCAAAAACCGTTGAAGATAGGGATGGAAAAGTAAAAGTGAATAGATTTAATATTTTATGGAGTATCATAAAAAAAATAGAAATACCGGATGTCCCATTCAAAATAACAAAGTTGTTGCCAAATTGTCGTACATCCGGCAACACTGGAAATGTGAAATTATTTTACAAATGTACCTTAACTGGCCAAATATCTATCCACAAAATTTGAAATCTTTACCATCAATAGTTTCCATAATAATCTAATAGGCCACTCACCTTGGGACACCCGATATATAGTGTGTTTTTTTTTTCGAGGTATATAACTTTAAGTTGGCATTACTGTTCATGATGGCTACCGATTTAACAGCTGTCAAATGATTTATTCTCAGTTTAGTTTGGCAATTTATCATGAATAGACTCACGCCTGAACAACGCTTGCAAATAGTGCAATATTATTTCGAAAATAATGGTTCTGTGCGGAATACGTATCGCGCACTACATCCATTAGCGATGAAGCGCACTTCTGGTTGAATGGCTACGTCAACAAACAAAACTGCCGCATTTGGAGTGTATGTCGCAACACCGTTACATCCAGAAAAACTGACTGTTTGGTGCGCTTTATGGGCTGATTGAATCATTGGTCCGTACTTCTTCAAAAACAATGATGGCCAGAACGTTACAGTCAATGGTGATCGGTATAGAGCCATAATACCAACTTTTTTATTCCTGAATTGAACAACCATGATGTCCAGGAGCTGTGGTTCCAACAAGACGGCGCAACATGTCACACAGCTCGTGCCACAATCGATTTATTGAAAGACACGTTTGGTTACCGCCTAGTTTCACGTTTTGGACCTGTGAATTGGCCTCCAAGATCTTGTGATTTAACACCGCTAGACTACTTTCTGTAGGGCTATGTAAAGTCATTGGTCTATGCGGAGAAGCCACAAACCCTTGACCATTTGGAAGACAACATTCGCCGTGTTATTGCCGATATACGGCCACAAATGTTGGAAAAAGTAATCGAAAATTGGACGTCCAGATTGGACAACATCCGAGCTAGCCGTGGCGATCATATGCCAGAAATCATAACAAAAATGTAATGCCACAAGATTACCTTGCGGATAAATAAAATTCATGTCAATCGAATAATCCATCGTTCTTTTTTTGCAATTTAAAGTTCAATAGCTCTGAAAAAACACCCTTTACATTATGCTCCGCTAGAAAGGTGAAGAAGGTGGAATTAAATTTCAACATTATGAACTGACAATAATAAAATCGACATTATTCGAAGTTTTCGGAAAAACATAACATGCGAAATAAATTATTCCACGCCACTGCCAACCTCCAACCTTCTAACCTTCCAACAATATTCCATACAACCTAATAACCCTACACACACAGGAAATCATCAAATTAATCTGAACGAAGAGACATAAGGTAAATATCGGTAGCAGAATTCACCCCCAACTAATGAGATTCATTCTGCGATGTTAATGAAGAAAGTTTTCAGCCCAATACAGTGGGGAAATCTTCTGTCATAAGGTTGAGAGGACAGGAGAAACAACTCCTAACTCCGATCTTAAACATCCGCTTCCTTAATGTGACATTATGTAAAAGGGTTTCTCGCTGAAATCACTTCATACACTTTGCCCATTTTAACAATTTCTCGGAACCGGAACAGTAAACCATAAATCTGGAGTAATGATTACGTTTTCCGGAAGCAATTCGTGGGAAATAAACGCTCCTTCGACTTGGGATATGTGCGAAATGGGTTTTTTGGGCTTTTTGTTCGGGATTCCCGCAAGGAAGAAATGCACTTTCTTGAGATAAGTTCGCGATTGCAGTCTGGAACTGGGGTGTGGGTTTTTCTTATTTTTGCATTCATGAATAGAGTACTATAGTTTACAGATTCGGTGATAAATACAAATGTCTAGAATTGCTGATGAGAAAATCACAGCAAATCAATATTATCCTATCAGAAAAAAAAAAACTTCAAAGAAGAAACTAACATTGGTATTTGAAATAGAATGCCTTGTTTTTATAGCAGATTCGAATTCCATGAAATATTACTTTGTAATCGAATTTGAATTTTCTGTCTGAACAAGCTTAAGGGTATAACGAATGCCCCAATTTCCTTATCTAGTGGGAAGATCTCAGAATACCTTTCGAGCAAGAAAAAAATAAATGGCATATTTTCGGGCTCGATTTTTGCGAGAATTAAGTGGAAACTGCCTCATAACCTCATAAATTCAACTGTTTTCAAGCTAAAAGAAAAAGGTCTACGGATTTAACACCGTCAGATTTTCAAATTGATGAACGTTGTTCTTTGAATGTGACCAAAGGAGAAAATATAACAGTGATTTTATTTGTAATAGAATTTTTCATGGTTTATATTTAAAAAAAACATGAGTTTGTATTATAACTTCAAAACGAATTGCAATAATTTATACACCAATGGTTTCTACTGAAAAAGGTGTCTGTAGAATGTTTTTGTTTCAATTTAATAACACCAATAATAAAGAAGTTATGAGAACTTTTCATTTTACGCCATTTTCTAATTTTCTGTTATATCTCGAAAACAATTGGATTTATGATGTTGCAGTTTTTACCAAATTAACTCTTTTAGAAATTGAGCCTGAAAATGTGCCATCCATTTTTTTCTAGCTCAAAGGGGCGCTGAGATCCTCTCGCTAGACATCGAATTTGGGACACCCTTGACACTACCTTTCTCACTAGGTTCTTCAGCGAACATTCATTTCGATTCTAACGGAAAATCACTCTATAGATTCTTTCAGTTTTTAGAAGAAACCTTCATATGGCAGTTTAGAATGAACTCACTGATTTTTTTTTCATATATAAATTTATAGTTTTTGTTTTATATCACTTTGAAAATTGAAAGGTTTTTCAATAGTATCTCAATTATATTTGTTTTCATTCGATGGCTCGATTTCCCTTGTCCATTTCCATTAGTTTTTGAAATTTGTGGAGATTGAGTCTTTTTTATTTCATTTAACTCAGGAAGAAATGTTGTTCAACAGATTTCTAATGGATTGAACTGTAATTCGAAATTAAATAATTTTTTTATATGCAAAAGTATTTCGAAATTATAAGTACCTAGAAAGATTGAGAATAAAAAGATGATCTAGTTCGGGAAACTTCCTATTAAGTTTTCGAACTTGAATCGATATTACTCTGGATCAGTTAGATGTGGGAGAAATCTGCAAATTGCATAAGTTCCAAACCTAATTAAGGTATCATCTCATTTGGAGCAAAATCCCAACTTCATTACTTCATGGCACTCTAATAGCTTGGCAAGTTTTTCAATACAGAGTATATTCTGCTGCTGAACGAATCATTTGCTATTCTTTTCAGAATAAAAAAAAATGAAATGAGTATCGAAAAGAACATTTCTTTATATCTTGTTAAGGAGAATCGAAATTTTCCAAGTACTTCCGAAAGAATAACTGAATCGTAGAAATAATCATTCTGATTGTATCCAGACACCAAAAAAAGAAACTCAATGTTCTGGTATTCACGAAATCTAATCTTAATGTTGCTTTCAACATTTTCGCATATCAATAACATGTCATTTGTTTTATTTCATAACGGAGAAATTTTTTCAGGGTTGGCAATACTTTTTAAGAGATCTCATCTAAATACAATTGGTATAAGTGTTTTCATAATTCACATTGAACCCCTGTACAAGCTCTTGGCACTTTGTACCGAAGTATGCCTTTACACCTTCACAGAAATCCTCTTGATGATCTTTGGTCTCCAGGGCATGCTCCACTAATAGAGCTGTAAACTCACTTGGAAATTCCTTAAACCACTTATGTGCTGTCCAAACTCTCATACCCTCATTTCCTAATACGGTCAATATTGTATTCACCATCAATGTTACTTTTTTGCCAGTTCATTCTCTTGAAATACCAATTTAAAATTAGTCTTTCGCTCACTTTGGCGCATTGTCTTGATGAAACAGCACCTTATTTTTCTTCAAATGGAGATGTTTTTTAACAATTTCATCCTTTAAACGATCAAATAACACTATATAATAATCGCTGTTAATGTTCTGGCTCTTTTGGAGGTAATCAATGAATATTATACCTCTCGCATCCCAGAATACTGATTCCATAACCTTGCCAGCTAACTGTTTTTTCCTCGCTTCGGATTTGGTTCATCGCGTGCAGTCCACTCAGCTGACTGTCGATTGGACTCCGGAGTGAAATGATGGAGCCATGTTTCATCCATCGTCACATATCGACGCAAAAATTCAGGTTTACTGCTCTTAAACTGCTTCAAACACTGCTCAGAATCATTAACACGTTGTTGCTTTTGATCGATTGTGAGCTCGTGCGGCACCCATTTTGCACACAGCTTTCTCATGTGCAAATATTCGTGAATGATATGATGTACATGTTCAGATGATATCTTCACAATGTCTGCTATCTCGATCAACTTCACTTTACGCTCATTCAAAATTATTTTGTGAACTTTTTTGATTTTTTCGTCGGTGACAGCCTCTTTTGGGCGTCCACTGAGTTCGCCGTCTTCGGTGCTCATTTCACCACGTTTAAACTTAGCATAGCAATGATGGTTGATTTTTCTGGTGCAGATCCCGGCAACTCTTCATCAAACCAAGATTTTGCTTCAACTTTTTCCCTTTAAAAAGCAATATTTTATCAGCACACGAAATTCTTTTTTTCCATCTTTTTTAAATAACCAGTAGCTACACTCACAACGCAATATCTCACAAACTAATAGTCGGACTGCTGTCAAATTTTGACACGTATCGTTTGAAGGTTGGTACTAACTAAAAACCATATGGATTTAACAGTAGTATCTCCATCTGTGCATCAGACCGGGGACTTTTCAATTGGCCTAATAAGAATGTAATATCTAGTGGGTTAATTTCTGAAAGTTACAATCAACTGATGATTGAACCTCGGATTATGCCAATTGACGAACATACCCAAAAAAATTCAAATATTTCAGATCTTTCCGTCATCAAAGAGTTAAACCTCATAAGATTGAGCCAATCCCGGCTCAAAATTCTAAAATTACAGATATTGTTGCAAAGCGACAGATTCAAAATTCAAGCAAAATGTTTTCCCAGTACATCCAACAAATCAAATCGAGAAGATACCGCATCGACTTCAATTCCATTATTTCCTTTTCCTCGTTTTGGACACAAAGAGAATTATCCAATGTCACTTCAATCGTATGTTTGAATGATCTTCCGAGCAATTTGAGAAAAACACGAAACTGAACGAAATGTTCGAAAATTCCCCTATTCAGTAAGGCATTGTATCCATTCTTCTCTATCAGTCGACGGATTCTTTTTCAGTTATATCCTCCAGATCCAAACATGATGAAGTGCAAAGTGGGAGATGAAATTCCTATTTCCATTCAGGTTATTTCCTCGAATATAAAAGAAAAAATACTGTATTCAACACCCGTTTTAAACTTATCTCTCACACGACGTATTCGTGTGAATCATTTCGAAATTTTTCGTTCAACATGTTTTGTCATGTTTATCGAATGAACCGGATTCTATAACAGTAAAAAAAAATAAATATCGCACCTCTTGCAAAATCATTGACGTTTCTCGGAGGAAGAATAAGGCTTTTTCTGTATTGGAAAAAAATATTACCACATTCGTATTTCCGGAGAAACTGAGAGTATATGAATCATAGGATGAAAGTGAAGTCGTTTAAAATCGATAAATTTTTCTAAGGGCACGCCTCTGACATCTGAACGTCAGCACAACAAATACGTGGCGGTTTTTTCAATCGACATAAGTTATTTTGTTTGAATAGTAGATGCAAATATCGAAGATAACCCTGACTTTGTGTCAGGAGCTTTCGAGCGCTTTTTCATGCGCCTTTTCGCCAGAGAAAAAGTTCAGACTAGAAATTATTGATGATGCTAAAAATTGAGTGTAGATGTTCAGTTATAAGATTATAATATTTTAAATATTGTGCAACACCTTTTTTATGCAATCAGCAAAGAGTTTTTTGAAAATATATTATCATTATACCATCAATTTCTCTGAGATTTTGAGAACAGCTCTTATGATTCAAAGTATCTGTAGTGTCCCATCACATACCATTTATATATCCTACGCTCATTCTAAGAAAATCAGATACAATTTATGAATGGAATACATTGTCTCTAAAATACTAACAGATTCTGGATATGAGGTCTAGACACATACCAACATTATATGTTTGAACAAAAATGAATGCTCGGCCCAAGAGTTCAATGCATTTTCGAAATTGTAGGTGAATGAGTTGCAGATGGCAAATTTCGAATTATATCGGTTTTAAGACTAATTCCTAATTATAAACCGAGTTTCAAGGTTCCCATGTATTTATATTCAATTTGTTGAGAATTGAGTCATACTGTCTAATTCAAATCGGTAGATATCATATACTCAGAATTCGTTAAACAAAAAGAAGTTCATTTTGTGTGTTTCTTTACTTTTTGTATGGCGATATGTAAGTAGGTAGGAAAAATTTCTTTGGTGTACTTTTCAACTCTGAAATCCAACATTTTTTCAAATATATTCAGCTATTTCTCATGTAAAAAACGTCTGGTTTCCTATTGATATAGACAATAATGTGACATTGTATATCCATTGCTGTTTATCTACTGTGATGAAAACCAGGACTATTGCAGTCAATGTTCTAATTTCATGATTTAACTTTAAATTCAATGATCATTCAAACACACATTTCAATTTTTTCAAATTAAGTTCGTATATTTCTTTTTGAAAGTAACATTTTGGCTTGATTCTCAAAAAAATTATCCCAATATATAATAACAATATAGTTTATTGAAGTAAAAACATTAATTGCAGAGGCTTTAGAAGCTGTAATATATTTTCATAAACACCAGAAAAATAGATAGAATACCTAAATCGATGATTTGAATCTTTGTCTCTCCTTTCATATCAATTTCTGAACTGAATTTAAGTAATTTTTCTATAATTGGTACATTTTTTGAATTATACCTTCTAGATTTAAAAAAAAATAACTTCCCATAAATTTTTTGAGGAATTATTTCCATTATCTTATTTGAACTGTATTTCACAGCTTATTGGTTATTTCTACTCCACCCAAAACATAAATTCGACGTCACAACGTGGTTTTACATAATTATCAGAAAATATTATTTCTGTCTTTCATTTAGATGAAACATTTATTAGGGGCTCATCTATTTCTTTTATTTCATTATTATGAAGTATGTGTTGTTTCCTCTAATAAGGAAATTCGATTAATGTTGAAGTATTTTTACGTTGAAGGAATTTCATTTCACAATTAATTAGGTATGACATCTTAAATAAATAATAATAGATATAGTGGATGCTCCCTATTCCTTTCTATTCTATTGGAAATATGGAACTCCACAAGAAAAATGTAGTTGATGTATTGCAATCATTACTTCAGTCATTATTCATTGAAAATTGTTTTTTTTCTACAAAATGAACAATACGTGTTTTTCTGAATGAGGATTATATTCTAATAGTTAATTGTTTTGCTCTCTATTTAACGAAAATTCATTAAAAAAAATTAAAAACGAATTCATTCGAATCAATTAATTAGAGTAAAACAACTTTATTTTCGCAATAATAATTTTCCTTCAATTTAATTAAGTTGAATAAATGACTCATTTAAATAATCAATTGATATCGAATACAAGTTATTTTGGATAACTGGTATGTAAGGGATCTGAAGATTCACTTTTTAGCGAAACAATATCTACTTTTCACGTAGGTAATTAAATAGTAGAAATTAGAATAACTTTCATATAATTATAATAATGTTGTTTTACATTCCATATGTTAACACAAAATAAGAACTTATCAGAAAAAATTTCATATAGAAATATCCGTTTGGCTAACTTTTACGTATAGTTATAAAATAAAAGATAAAAGAATTTTTCTTTATTCCATAATTGGTTCATAATTAATTCTCTCAAAAGACACCACCTGCAATAAAAAATTAAAAAATTCTCCCCCTCAACAATATAATCTTTCAAATAATACTGCCAACAGTCTCAAGACATTCATCAGATCTACTTACACCACAGAATTCGGTTGTGGTGAACAACATCCGTAAGTCTTCATTGCGGCCAGAAACCCCACAAAATTTCAAAGTCAAATTTCCCCCAGAAAATCCCCAGAACAATTCCTGGCTAAGTCCATCACAGCATCGGGAAAATTCTACGGCCTCAAAACCGCTCAAAACTAGTGAAACTTCTGAGGGAAGAGCGCGAAAACGCTCGCTTCGTCGGAAAATCGGGAAAATCGCCGTGCCAGCGCAACAGGCAGCCACGGGGCGCTTATCGCAACTGAAAATTGGAGTAGAAGGTTCTCGGGAGCTGCGGCCAACTCCTGAACGAAGAAGGCAGAGTGTGGACTCCACGTCGGCGCGATGTTCCTGATGGTAAGTGAATTATCATCTGCCAAAAATCCTGGAACCCAATAAAATGTTACAGGTGTCAACTGAATTTCAACGTTCCTGTTCCGGATCTAGTGAAGAAGTAAGAGGAGACAGAAGTTGGAGAAAATTACGTAGAAGAGAACACGGAGTCTTCGATATAATTGAAACAAGTTTTATGACTACTCTTCATGTTTTTACTACCTAAAATTTGATATTAACATAGAGTAATAAACATAAATAGAGGAAGTATACGAAATTTTTACATGTCCCCAACATGGTTAGATTACGTTGTCGGAGTGTGATATATTTTCAAATCCACAATTTTACTATATCGTTATGAATGTATATTATATTGAATGAAATATATTTATTTTAGTGATTCCCGATTAAATATGCATATTTGAATATTTGGAATCCCATAGTTTTCCTAATTCTCGAATTTATAATAAGTAGAATATTTATTATTTTCTGTATCTACCTGCTGAAATCCAAGGTTTGGCAACTTTTGCTCTCCTAGTGTCATCGGTTGTTTCGCGTCATTTGGCGCGCTTGAAGTTTGTATTCTGAATTTCTGATATATTTAGCTATTTATTTCAATATATTTTGAATTAATATAAAACGTTGATTCACTCCGGGACATAAGAAGTGCGTTCTTTGTGTAGAAATTCGCGAATTGAGAGAAATATCGTATCACTGATATGTTTTTATTTCCGCACGCTTCCTGTCGAATTTGATAGTTAATGTTTAGGACAAAATTTGCTTACTGAAAATGACATATGTTTCCTCTTTATATGTTTATTACTCTAGATTCGACATGTATAATGTTGTAAATTGTTGGGAAAGGGTGATCTTTACCTATCTACACAATGTGTTTAAAGGTGGAGAATCGCTTATTTTTGGTGAAATCCATTCGATGTTCGGTCTGTTCTATGTTTTTTGTATTGCAAGTTAGACAAGTTAACTCATTTACTGCTGATATACTGGTATTTGGGTTTGAATCTCTTACATTTATTAATAACTATGATAATTCATTCAATAGTTTGAAGATACGAGAAAGAAATGATTACTTTTAGTTTTTATGATGTGGAATATTCAATTGATTTTCTATAATTGCATCTTTTAACTTATTGTTTGCAGCTATTGTTTTTATAGTTTCTATTTCGGTTTACTTTGGTGCTTGTTCTGTGAATCATTGAGAGAAATACTGAAATTGTCTGTGAATTTAAGAGGTTTGAAGGTGCCAAATATCAGTGTATGTTTTCTAAACACGTTGAATCTAATGTTTTGATTCAAGTGATATATTGAAATGTTGAAAAATGTTGGGATGGATATTATTTATGTAATTTAAGATTTGAATCAGTTGTGTGTATTTACCAGAAAGGCAAGCAGGCATCTACTTTTGGTATCGATTTGTAGATGACATACATGCTCGCCTTTCTGGAACATCCAGACAACTAAATCAATCTGCTGTCGATGACAAGCCGTCAGCGGATGCACAAGTTGTGGTCGATAAGACTGCAAACCAAAAGCTGAAATTCGACGGCAAACTGTACGAAGGGTTACAAGACATCCTTCATTTCGAAATCATTTTTCTTTTACATAAAAATCTGTCTATTAATGCCATTGATGGAAGATGTACTGGACCCAATTCGTCTACCTTGATAAAACCGAACTACAGAAAGGTTACGGTTGAGACGATTAGCACTTCATCTGAATTAAAAACCTCCTTAGCTTCAAAACACCAAATAGAACACAAAAACCAAATAATTACAACCAAAAACAATACCGAAATGGATTTGATTTTTCCAAAAATATACCATAAAATTCCATTTGTAACATCAAGTTAAACGTCCAATCTTCAATGGATTCTTGATAATTTTTAATTTAATTTCAATCAATCATAAACTTCAACAAGTTCAACATTTCTGCAAAGTTTGGTTAAAAAATTCTAACGCCTTCTCAGAACGCCATATCAGAATCTCGATTACTAACTTGTATGAAAGGTATCAACATAAAACTTCTTTCCTATTCTTCGATCAGGAAATAGAAAAACATCTCCAGAAGACAATCGTACTGGGAAAACGTTGAAAGTACAAAACGACGACTGCCAAAAAATCAATCTCTAGTTGGATAAATTATCAAAATTCGAAAATCTGAGAATGAAGTATCGGATTATATCGATACTTCGTATTATTTTTCTTTGTTATTCCCAAATGACTGGTTTCAGAATCCGAGGAAGTCATTTAAAGTTCGAAAAAAGGCAATCCTCCAGGCAGCCAGGAAATGAGTGAAATATTTCCATCTAAAATATTATTTCAGAGGGAAAAAAAGCAGATTGAACGTAAAATCTCATTTGAATGCGAGAAAGGTAGGGATTTCCAATACTTCAACGTAGCCATAGCTTTGAACGTCGAATGAACAATTCCACTTCGAGAATAAATATATACTGATTTATTCCCTTGATGGAGTAACAGGATTAACGACTGGACTGGAACTGCCACTATTACATTTTAAGGACTACAACTTCGAATCATGCAGTAAATGAAATTTTAGTGGAAGCCTATTTGCCAATATATTTTTCAGGCATTTACGGGGATCGAATGTCTGTATCATGTACTTTGTTCAAGTGATGTATATGTAGGTATATTTACTTTGTACTATTGTGCTATTCAATACACTAATACTCAATGAAAATGGAAATCAGTTAGTGGATAGATTTTGATGAAAAATTATAATATATTCTCAAAGCTTTTGTGCTAAATATGTATTGAGAAAGAAGTAAGGATCGGATTTAATATAAACGTGAATTAAATTTCTTTCAGTTGATGTCAATTCAAAGTTGAACTAAAGAGTGTTTTTTTTGAAGCTATAGAACTTTAAATTGCAATAAAACAACGATGGATTATTCGATTAACATGAATTTTATTTATCCGCAAGATAGTCTTGTGGCATTACATTTTAAATATGATTTCTGGCATATGACCGCCGCGGCTGGCTCGGATGTAGTCCAATCCTGACGTCCAATTTTCGATGACTTTTTCCAACAGTTGTGGCCGTATATCGGCAATAACACGGCGAATGTTGTCTTTCAAATGGTCAAGGGTTTGTGGTTTATCCGCATAGACCAATGACTTTACATAGCCCCACAGAAAGTAGTCTAGCGGTGTTAAATCAAAAGATCTTGGAGGCCAATTCACAGGTCCAAAACTTGAAATTAGGCGGTCACCAAACGTGTTTTTCAATAAATCGATTGTGGCACGAGCTGTGTGACATGTTGCGCCGTCTTGTTGGAACCACAGCTCTTGGACATCATGGTTGTTCAATTCAGGAATGAAAAAGTTAGTAATCATGGCTCTTTACCGATCACCATTGACTGTAACGTTCTGGCCATCATCGTTTTTGAAGAAGTACGGACCAATGATTCCACCAGCCCATAAACCGCTCCAAACAGTCAGTTTTTCTGGATGTAACGGTGTTTCAACATACACTTGAGGATTAGCTTCACTCCAAATGCGGGAGTTTTGTTTGTTGACGTAGCCATTCAACCAGAAGTGCGATTCATCGCTAAACAAAATAAAATGGACGTGCGCGATATGTTTTCCGCACAGAACCATTATTTTCGAAATAAAATTGCACTATTTGCAAGCGTTGTTCAGGCGTGAGTCTATTCATGAGTATTGCCAAACCAAACTGAGAATATATCACTTGACAGCTGTTAAATCGGTAGCCATCTTGAACAGTAATGCCAACTTAAAGTTATATACCTCGAAAAAAACACCCGTTACATACCAGTCTTTCCTATGAAACGAAATAAAATTAAATTTTTTTTGAATTCTAGTATTGCGTTCTGAATTAAACTTTCAATAACATTCGATTCTTGATTCCTTCACAGCCTAAAACGCATTTTCTAGCGTTTATTTTTTGTGGAACGCCCTGAAACTCGTTATAATGAAACTAGACCACTTCAGCAGAGGTAAATATGTGAACATATCACACCTAGATAACTTTGACGATTCCCGAGAGACAAGAAAACAAATTCGCATCTTACCAGGTTGGTGTTTGAGCTCAAATATTAGATAATTAGCAAGATGGGTTCTGGTCCCTTCACATTAAGCTGCGGCTTTATACCAAACGCAACTACAAAAGAGCATATATCTCAAGCAGGAATCTAGAACGAGAGTAAATAAAACTAATTATGTAAATATTTCGACGCGGTTAGAGTGCAGCGTACTGAACAATTATTATGTACAATGGAAAGACGAGAATGGAATCCTTATGGTAGTAGAAAAGGTTTGATATTTTTGATGGCATATGTCAACTCATTGAAGGAATACTAAAATTAATTTCATCCTGCAGGATCAGAAAGTGGGTATTATCATATGTCAACCACAATTATTCTACCTAAAACGATTTCGTTATGAATGTTTTCTTCAAACATATGGCATTCATTATTCATTGTTCAATATATGGGTATTCTTTTGAGATAGACTATAGAGCAATAAAGAAATTATTGATTTCAAACAATGAAGTATGTGTAGATAAAAATCTCAGTATTAGCAGAGGAAATGTAAACGTAGCATCATACATTTTAACGTATGATACATGAGCACAGATAAACCCCCCCATGAAGGAACTTTTGATTTTTTCAATTTTCTAAGGTATGGAAAATTTTACAAAAATTTTTCAGGTGGGATCGAAATTCGGCTTATCATGGATCGTCAATTCTGGCACCGCTCAACGATTTTCTGTAGCTCTCACAGTTTTGAAGAAATTCGAACTCGAAATTTGGGAAAAAATTGAATTTTCATCCAAAAATCGTTACATATCCTGAAGTATTCGTCACAGACCCCTCAAATAAAAACGTTTTCTGAACATCGAGTTCTGATCTGAAACATAGTGAGGTTTCAAGGGCGTAGCTTACGTCCAGCAAAAGTTGCAGCCTAGGGAATTTGATCAATTTTTTTTTTCGAGATTTTCAGATTTTTACTCATAATTTCTGAAATAATGTACTAATCGCCAAACTGCAAACATTTTCGTGATCTACATAGTCGAATGAATCAATAAAATGGTACAATAGTCCCATGAAAGAACTTTCAATTTTTTTTCAATTTTCCAAGGGTTAGGTACCTATGGAGGATTTTTCAGGTGAGATCGAAATTCGATTAATCAGGGATCGTCAATTCTGGCACCGCACACCGATTTTGCGTAAAAAACTTGTTACTTGAAATAGCAAGAAAATTATGGTCAAGTCAATGCTCTAAATGTTAGATAATTATTTAGGCAAGTGACAAACAACCTACCCGCAATATTTAAGGAGATGAACTAGATGAAAAACACGAAGAGAAATAAAAGATTCTGACCCACTCCTACACATCGTTAAAAACAAAAGTCATAAAATAGAAGCAATCAGTTATCCTGTTAACTTTTTATTGATTTCATGCTAAATTCTCCTCATAAAGCTAACTTCAGCTGAACACGCTCGTTCATTCTTGGCTCCTTTGTCAATTGGTCTACTGGAATTGAAAGGGTACATTTACCGAAAGTCAATATTATCGCATTCATTGCATCGCAAGTTATGCAAATTTCCTGGTTTGCAGTACGCTGTTCCTTCAGTTGATGAAAGGCATTCCAATCACATTCGGCTTACTGGCAAGATAATTTCTGCATTCTAAATGGGATTCCTAACTTGTTGTCTCCTGCACATGTTCGTGACCGATTCTCTAGGCCAAAATTGCAGAGGCCTTATATAGCAGATGTGTTCGGAATAGTCTTCAAAGAATTTCTGAGACGTGTAGAACTTTGGAATATGTTGTATCTGAAAGTCTGTTTAAACTGTTGAAATATTCAAATAAAAAATTTTGGACACAATTGATGTTTGATAAAATAGTACATGAGTATGTAATACTATAAAAAAAATTCTCACGAGTATTGAATATTGACCACAAAAGTTACAATTCTTTTACGCTTAAGTCCGATTGATTTATATGAAAATGGCCTTCGTTGAAAGTATATATTTCCTGCGTTTTCATAGTAAATGCACTATGTAATTGGTCTCTATTTTTGTGCGAAATCATTGTGCTCAGATTAAACTGTCTTAAATGATTATGCGCAGTTTTAACGGTTCATTCTAATACTAGAAAATATTACGTAAAAATGCCGAATCTTTCGTTTTGAATGCAAGTAGAGGATAATATAAAGGCTATGTTTCAATCTTGAGAAAAATAGTTTGCTTAGTTTGCCATAACAGCTATTGAAAACTCAATGTTTACGGTTCTTAGTGTTAAAGAAAAGAAAAAGCCAGTCCATGGATAGAAGAATTGAGTAGTTTATAATGATTATTATGCCATATTTATCGCCAACCTCATTTAGAGAAGGCACTTAGATGGATGGATAATGATAATGTCATAAAATCTTGAAATAGCAAATGGCGTCACACAGGGATCCGTTTTTGGGTCCAAAGTTTTTCCAGATTCATGTTATCCGATTGTCATTGAGTTTTTTTTCTTCACGTCGCCATTACTTAGCTAACGAGTTATATTTGTCTTTCAGACCGGAAGAAACAAACCTGGTGATAGTAGTTTTGAATTATGACTTTACCAGTTACTCGTTTTCTCGAAAAAACATTTCCTGAGACTCAACTACTCCAAAACGGTAGGAATAGTAATCGATAATAAAATATGGAGGGGTTTTTTCTATGCTGAATACACACCTCGGAAACGTCTGGCCAATTTTCAAGTTGGATTTAGGTCTCAGGTGAAGAATCTTGGTGTGATCAAGATCTACGGTTCTCTACCAATATAGGTCGTTGTAAAAATACTATAGTAGAATCCACATATTGTGCTCCACTGAAAATTAGGCTTTCCCATTTCAATTTTTGTGACAGCGTGTCCCTGTCTGACTGTTTTGAACAGTGGTAGAGTCTAGAGGGTGCAAAACTCGTACTAAAGGATGATATATGGCATTAGAAAGTTCTAGCTCATTTCACATAATTATGTTGGAGTTGTTCATACATTGAGGCTGTTTCATTCAATTTTTTACAATCTGCAACGATTTTGCACGCTTCGGTCCATGTTACGCTACTGGAATTTTCGAAGACGCGGTAATTTGTCAGTTGGTCGTGTACCATCGGTCGGAGCGCGGATGCGCGGATCTAGAGAGAATCTTCTGGGAGATTTTCAATAGTTGTCGAGACTTCAGCAGGGATACGTACCTAAGATTTAGATTTCAGTCATTAATTATTTAATTTGAGATTTGGAATCTAATTTATCGGCGAGAATTGTGTCGGGATTCTCGGTAAGTGTTGACATGAATATTTGTATTCAACAAGTAATAATCTCACCAGAACGAATTAATTTAATTTGAAACAGTCGTTTTTTTTAGAGTCATCCATCTTGTCGAAACGTATTTCAGGTTTGGTAGGGTTCTTTTTGTGTCAAACAATTTCAACAAAACTCCTTCTCAGGTTTATTTGATAATAAATGTAATGATTTCTTTGTAATTTTTTGCTTAGAAATCCGAGAAGGAGTTGTTAATTTAGTTAACATATTCTAATATCGCTGTTCATTTTCTCAAAGCACCTCCCGTGTGATTGGAACAACAGAAACCTCTCTTGGGTTTAAAAAATATCAAGAAGTACTTTCTTGAGACACAGAATTTGGAATAGTACGTACGTTAAACCACTTTAGTTCCTGAATCTGAAAGAATACCTGCTTAACACCAACACCTGGCATCATCACATCAACTTCATTAAATGGAGATTGGAGTACTATAGCTTCCTGATAAGATCTGGTGTTCAGAAGGCTGAAAATAATTTACAGAAGAGGTTCCTAATAGCAGAGTAACTCATTTAAAACTGATTTAAGTTTCTATTTTATTATTTGTTTAGAGTGAAAAGGATCGATCTTTGTATATTTTAATTTTATTAAATTTGTAAACACCTGGGTAGGAGTTTTGTTGCCAAATAAGCCAAACCACCCCTAGAAATTAATCTTTAGAGTTTCATGGGCAATTGTAACGTTACAAATCAATCCCCACCTTATCTCTACAACAACAAAAAATTAGACCCAAAATCCATATTTGAATTTAAGACATCAAAAACGATAACTATTTCTCGTCTTTCCACGAAATTTTTTGAAAGATCATTTTCAGTCACAGTTCTCTGAACTAAAGCACTTTTGAATCGTTATGAACTACCTTTTCGACCGGTAATTGTGAAACTGCTGAAATATTTGAGTTCCTAGTGAGCAACGTTATATCTTCGTTGATTTCTCTTGAAATATACTTTTTTTTAATATCAAACGAAACCTCTTATTGCAAAACTCTGTTCTCTACACGTAATTAATAAATTCTACGATGCTAAATGGCGAATGCTCCAGTACACATTTTCCGTCAATACCATAAAACATAAAAGGGGATAAGCTGAAAACATCCACCGGACAATGTAAACAGAAACTCTAAAATCTGGAGCTCCGAAGTAATATTTTACCCCGTCAATTAAAACCTCACTTCGACTAGAACGTGTGCAAACACACCAAAATATAGCAGACATTAAACCGAAGAATTTTGCGAATACCCAGTCATCTTCCTATTTGAACAGAAAGATTCGGGCAGATGAGGAAGGCCGAATTTTTCGGTCTGTGTAAATATCAGGAACTTCTACGAATGCGGTTTCCGGTGACGTGTTTAGTTCAGTCGTATCCGCGTAAAGCATGTATACTTTGTACGGGTTAAATATTCTGCCTCGAGTGATATTCGATGTGTTCGGACCGTTTCATATCCCACACGCTTTTCTGGCGAATATATAAAAGCTTTTTTTATCGGCTTGTCGAAATGTAACCGCCTGGGAATTATATCAGTATAAAAAAGTACTTTTTAAATTTAGATTGCGTCCACCTCATTTCAAACTTGTGTAGGTTGGGATTTTGGAACCTATTTTTGATATATACGCTGGATATACACTGTATACAGAGTGGATTATTAGGCTTCCAACTGTTGAAATGATTATAAAATAAAAATTGGCAATGTCGATGCCAATACACCACAATGGAAAAAAGAATTCAAGAAGTTATCGAGCACATACAGCTACAAATTTGTCATCATAGTTAAACTTAGTATGATGAAAAATAGATCTTTACATGCCGACTTACATTTCTCCTTCTCATATTCAATCACCGCTGAAATGTGCTCTCCAGTGGGAGCCTCAATTTCATTTGTGCAGCAGTCATCGGTGTTTGTTATATAAGGATTCATTCAAATTAGATATTCTCATTTTGAGCTGTTTGATTTCTTCATCTTTAGTTTCGCATTGACAGTTTTTGTTGGTTATGTTCGCACAGCAAATTACAACTCCCTCAGAATTAACGTATGTGCCGCTTATTTTTAACACACAACTAGGGTGATAGTTTGTATTACATTTATCACATATCACATAATTTTTTACTTCTTTGGAGACTTTTGTCGGACATCTCTTTGGCACCATTTTGAAATACATTGCGAATACATTGAAATACATGTGCCAAGTGGTCCTGAAAATGTCATGAAAGGGATATCTCCTTTGAAGGGGTAGGTATTGAAAATTTGAGCTTAATTTTTAGATATAAAAATTTTCGGCTTAGTTCAAAATCAGGCTAATTAGGGATCGCAAAATCTAATACCGCTCACCGATTTCTCGTAGACCTCACAGTTTTAGAAATTTTCAACTCGAAATTTTGGAGAAATCAGTAAAAATTTGAATTTCTTTACAAGAATCGTGATATCTCCTGAAATATTCGTCACAGACCCCTCAAATAACACGTTTTTTATTGATCGAGCTCTGATCTAACTCATGATGAGGTTTCAAGTCTGTAACTTCGGCCCAAGAGATGTGGCAGCCTCATGAAAATTAATAAATTCATTTTTGAAAATTTCAGTTTATATTACTTCTGAAGTAATGAACTAATCGGCCAACTGCAAGCATTTTCATGATCTTCGTTATCGTATAAATCGATAGAATACTATCAAATTCCCATGAGGGCCGAAAATTTTGTAACAATCCCTTCAACAGGTCTTTTTGAATAATCAATTCTCACTACTTTCCCGAATGAATTAAAATTTTCCGGATATCTTCAGTACTACAATCAGCTCAGGAAAACTGTGATTCACAATAATAACTGTCGCTTCAATATTTCCATCAATCAACATTAAAATTTCATTATTTCTAATTCTAGAAATTTCCTCGAATTCTCACGAAAAAAAAATCCGTAGCATCCTTGATTTTTTGCACAGTGGCCCGAAAGAAAATCCTTGGGACCGCCCCCCCTAAGTTGAAAAGAAATTTCCGCGTAGCTTTCTCCTCAGGGTGAGGCTGATGATAGACAACCTCATTTTAAAATCTGAGCCCCGACGAATTTGCTTTGCGAAAAACAAAGCGTAATGGATAATTAAGTATTCAGGAATTTAAGATGAGAACAGGCTTCTTGTATGTTATTCTACGTATAATGCGAGCCTGGGGTAGTCAAGAAATGGACCAATCAAGGATCTTTCGAACACAGTACAACGGGTCAGGCTTGAAATTCTGCTTTTGATGTATTAGTTTCAATAAAACACTCAGGATGGTACGAAAAAATTCATAACTTACGTTTTAAGTTATATCATCTCGAATAACGCAAAGAAAAAGCTACAATATGTAATATTTTTCTACTCCACACATAATATGGTATCGAATAAAAAAAAACATTATAATACCTGTAGGATCCAGTTTATTGTTCCCTGTAAATAATTGAGATGGTCAACCGGACGCCTTGGAGACCTATTAGTTTCTTTTAATGTCGAGGGCATGACAGTTTCAATAGATTTACAGGGAACGTATTGTACATAATGTAAAAAGGATGTGCTATTCTTCGGGATGTCGAAGAATGTCATATGTCGATGGTAAAACTTAAGGGATTTATGGGGTTGGATTTATGGGCTTGGGAAAGGTTTCGGAACAAGACGATTATGCCACATGTGTTTCATGCTTTTTCTCAGGCCCTAGTTCTTCTAGAATATTCCAGGAATCCGGAAGATCTTTGGGGGCGGTACGGCGTAAATCTTATTGGACTAGGGGGATGGTACCTTCCCCTAAGGGTGTGGTCAAACCGAGACAGGTTAGTTCCAATCGACAGAGAGCACAGTTCAAGATTAAGCCGAAGACGGGAACAGTTAAGATTAAACCAAAGACGTGTACAGACGGTACAGTTTAACTTAAGTCGAAGACGAGACAAGTTCGGTCGGTCAACTTAAGACGTACGACGTAAAGACGGTTCGCGGACTAGATTAAGACGAGTCGCGAACAAGTTAAAGACGAGACGACCGAAATCTTGAAGTGCGACGAAGACGTTTCGAGTAAACAATTAAACGTGTTAAAGACGAAATTCAGTACCGTAGTGGGAAACTTGTAATTAAGACGTAATTAAGATCTTCCCCATACCGAGTTTGTACTGTATAATTGTGGCTTTGTAAATAGATGTAAATAATTGAAAAGAGTTTAATTATTATAAATCCAACAAAGTCACGGAGAAAAGACGAAAGGCCAGGTAATCGAATCATACCTCTAGACGATCGATTAACCAAGCCTACATACCTATATCTTTCATTGTGAGATCTAAATATTCGAAGCAGAATTCTTGTTGAGAACAGTTCATCATCACATTTATTTTCAGTCAATGGATGTTCGTGAAAGCGATGAAACATGCAGAATGTTTAATGCTAAAAGTTTATCATCCTGAATCTTATAAGCACATGCAAGTACTTTCAGGAGATCAAAACTAGTGTGAGAGATTGCCGGTTGTATTCCTTAAAGGCTTGTTAAGTAATTTCCCCAACATTGTAGGGATTGCTGTACCAATTTTTCACCAAATTTGAAACGAAATGTGACATTAATTTAAATGGCTTATTCATATATGGATATTTATGGAACGTCTTCGATTTTTCATCACTTTCTTGCAGGATTCCAATTCGTAAGGAGTATTTCACATTTTTAGCGTTCATTTCCCCAACCGGTCAGTGTATCATATCTGCAATTTTCGAATTTTGAACCGGGAATAGTCTGAAACGATAATCTGTTGTTTAAAAGTGGCCCCAACATCGAACCTTGTGACACCCCGGAACTGAAATCACAGTATCAATGTTGACGTCAGAATTATAGATAATTCAAGCAGAATATCGAAAGAAATAAGGGAAGTCAGAAGATTTTGAGCACTTTATGCAATTCATTGATTTCCTCATATTTTCCCCAGATGGAAATGATACCAAACTGGCTGCTTCCTCCGATCACAACCTACTCATTTCCTATTCACAAGCACGTCAATTATCAAATTGTTATTCATCATCTAAACATCCCAATCTCTATCCATTTTCATTCCATGAAGTTCCCTACCCTGAACAAATCCATTTTCACGTGGAACTGCGTTCTGTGATGATCGCAATCCTATCAAGGAACATGTTCCATATGGTACCCATAGCAAGTAGTCATCGATCCATTATGTGAATTACATAGCACCTGAACCAAGTTGAGCAGAGAGGGAAAGATATTCTGCAAACAATTTTCCAGCCGTCAATCTGATAATAGTTATTGTTTTCCACTTACCGGAGCGTAGATAACGGTGGGATCTGCAGCCTGCGAATTTATATTCAATCCAGTGGGTGTCCCGAACTGTCGTACAACTTGATAGACGCAAGAATTTGTCGTTCTTTGTGCGTGAGATGTAGAAAATTGTGTTTCCTGAATCCCCACGGTGCTGTGAATCTACCGTTTTTACGTGTTGAGATGATAGTGTGTAAGAGAATGATTGCTAGGTAGCTTTCTTTGGACAGATGGCACCTCATGTTACACAGCACTTTGATATAGCCTACCGCTTTTTTGAACACTCTATCATAATGTCACAATATGTGTCATTATCGAATTTTGTGCCGGGAATGGTCTCAAACGCTAAGTTTGAATTCTCTGATGATGAATTCGTTATGATCCTCCGACAGACCTCATACATTGACACTCACTATCAGATATACCTAACAACTTGAAAATTTCATGGTGCTTCTGATCTCGAATAGCGCAGTTGAGTTCGTTAGTGAACAAAATCCGATAAGAAGATTTAGTTTTTAGTTTAGTTTTTATTTTTGTTTTAAAGGGGTGTTTTTTTTAGAGTAATAGAACTTTAAATTGCAATAAAAAAACGATGGATTATTCGATTGACATGAATTTTATTCATCCGCAAGATAATCTTGTGGCATTACATTTTAAATATGATTTCTGGCATATGACCACTAAGACTGGCTCGAATGTTGTCCAATCTGGACGTCCAATTTTCGATGACTTTTTCCAACATTTGTGACCGTATATCGGCAATAACACGGCGAATGTTGTCTTCCAAATGGTCAAGGGTTTGTGGCTTATCCGCATAGACCAATGACTTCACATAGCCCCACAGAAAGTAGTCTAGCGGTGTTAAATCACAAGATCTTGAAGGCTAATTCACAGGTCTAAAACGTGAAATTAGGCGGTCACCAAACGTGTCTTTCAATAAATCGAATGTGGCACGAGCTGTGTGACATGTTGCGCCGTCTTGTTGGAACCACAGCTCCTGGACATCATGGTTGTTCAATTCAGGAATGAAAAAATTAGTAATCATGGCTCTGTACCGATCACCATTGACTGTAACGTTCTGGCCATCATCGTTTTTGAAGAAGTACGGACCAATGATTCCACCAGCCCATAAAGCGCACCAAACAGTCAGTTTTTCTGGATGTAACGGTGTTTCGACATACACTTGAACTTCACTCCAAATGCGGCAGTTTTGTTTGTTGACGTAGCCATTCAACCAGAAGTGCGCTTCATCGCTAAACAAAATTCGCTTATGAAAATCGGGAACAACGGAACCATTATTTTCGAAATAAAATTCCACTATTTGCAAGCGTTGTTCAGGCGTGAGTCTATTCATGATGAATTGCCAAACCAAACTGAGAATAAATCACTTGACAGCTGTTAAATCGGTCGCCATCTTGAATATTAATGCGAACTCAAAGTTATACAGGGTGGCCACTTTTTCAATGGGATTGTATTGGTAACTTTTAAACCATAAGAGTTAGAAGGTCGGTTAAATGGAGAAAAAGTTGCATGCATAGAAGCATTATCAAGCAGTTCAAACAAATCTAGATTATCAGGGCCGGTTATTGAGATATCATAAAAAAAGTAAATTCTGTCATTTTGATTTTTCTTTTTTTCCCACTTTATTTCAAATATTATCGAAAAATGTTACAGGAATTTTTCATTCGACAATAAATCGTTCTCAATTTGACGTAATCAGATTTCGTATCCATCGTTTCGTGCTCTCTGGGACACCCTCAACCTCATTTTTTTCAATACGGACCTGTATATTTTATGACACTTTTCGAAATAACTTTTAACGCTGAATTCAACGAAATATCATACAATGTCATTCAAAGTTGATTTTCAGGTGATTTTGACCCTTATCCAATTTTCTTTGGGTCGGATCTGTAGTGAATGCAATTTATCAAAAACTGCTGTTAATAAAATAGTCAAGAGACGCGAATACAATGATTTAAAATTTGAATACCAAGCCTTGCAAAACTTATATCGTAATGATATCAAAATAAAGTTCGATTCTGGAACAAATGACAAATCCAATTCAATAGTGATTTCTCGCGAGAAGATTGAGAATGTATTAAATGGTATTCAAGAAGACGAAATAAGCAAATGTATAAGAAGTATGGGTTCCAGAACCGTTAAGTGCATTTTACAAAATGGTGGACAATACGAACACTTACTTCATTCATTTTCATTTACTTTCGAATAATCATTCGATTTTTCTTTCATTAAATGATAATTCGTTTAATTAGTAGGAATTGAAATATGTAAATAATTATTACTTGTTTCTTGATTTGATTCTGATATGTTCCATTTAGTTCAAGATGAGTAAGTTGATTTTCTCATCGAAATGTATTGCTTGTTAATTAAACTAAAGGTACCGAAATGTAATACAGATCCTACCCAAAGAAATTTGGATAAGGGTCAAAATCACCTGGAAATCAACTTTGAATGACATGACAGAATTTACTTTTCTTATGATATCTCAATAACCGGCCCTGATAATCTCAATTTGTTTGAACTTCTTGATAATGCTTCTATGCATGCAACTTTTTCTTCATTTGACCGACCCTCTAACCCTTATGGTTTAAAAGTTACCAATACAATCCCATTGAAAAAGTGGCCACCCTGTATACCTCGAAAAACAACACCCTTTAGTTTTTAGTTCAGTTTAAGTTTAGTTCAAGTTTTAGTTCAGTTTAAGTTTAGTTTCAGTTTTTAGTTCAGTTTAAGTGTAAGTTTAGTCTTAGTTTTCATTTAATCATCAAAACGTGTTGCATTGTAAGTCAAAATATACATATATAAGACAAATTCGTGATCCTCTTAGAACATGGAAAAGTCAACAATCACAAAAGCAGATTAAAATCTACAACTCATCAACAAAATAATACTTTTACTAATTGATTTTTGGATAATATTTTCAGATAGTTCGGAATTTTATTGAATAACTTGATGCACATATGGTGATACGATGATGATAAGCAGGTTCGTACGGAACTGATGCTTTCAATACACAAACATCTGATCGATAAAAACTTCTTTTCATCGGAAAAGAAAGACAAATGAGAAGGAATAGAAAAACATAATCAGTGAATGCTATTCTCTTATCACCTCCCATATAGGAACAATTCAATAAAGGATATGGATCGGTTCATCCTTGACGAAGCCAAGATGTTGAGGTCGAACAACCATCTCGGGAATACCCAAGAGAACCAAACGGGAGATTCGAGCATTTAAGAAAACGACCAGAAAGTGACACCACCTGATAGAGCAATCCTTCAGATTGCTTCCCACACTCAATTTATAATCCCCAGAGGAACAAGAAGCATCTTGTTCTGGTAGAGTATGTGCCTACTCAACGATTAACAGGCATCCCAGCAGAGTGATAAATAGACGTGAAGACAGTTAAACGTCACCTACATAAGTGTCCACCCCACAGTGACGTCAAACGAATGTTTCATCTCTTCCTTTTTGAAACAACATTCGTAAGCTATCTTCATTATTCATCAAGCAAATTTCGAATAGTAGCAGAAATTCACGTCGCTCGTGACAGAAGCTAAAATCAATTAATCTGTCTGAAAGGATGGCATCCAGTTCAAACTGGAGGTGAAAATTTCCAGTAGTTTTTTTCCCCAGTTGACAAGGGAGTTTATGCTCATTCGAATCATAATTCGAAATTTTTTTATGTCAGTTGCATTCAAAAAAATCCGTGTGTTCAAAGAGCGTTCCTGGAAATGGTGAAATGTGTTCGTTTGATCCTTTGCATGCCTTTCATAGGAAAAAATGTGTTTTCTATGCTTGCATAAAAAGGAAGGCATGTTCATTCCGTTTTCGATTTATGGCTTGAAGGGAGCCATTTTCAGTATGAAAGTTTGAATTTCTCATTGCCGTTCATGCGATGATAATCCAACAGCTGATGCTGGAAAGGTCTATCCACTTTTTGAAGTATCCTCCTCTTTCAAATTGATCAACTTCTCTTCATCTCATTTGAAAGTATATACAATTTCATCATATCTTTGGATTTTAGTTTTTTTTTTTCAGAAATCAAAGAGAGCCATCAGAAATTTATTTACGACTGCTCCAGGAATAATTTTTTTTCAACCATGATACTTGATACAAAGAAATAATAATATTTCGTTGTATAATGGTGTTCATAAACTGAACTACTACCTAATAGGTGGTAGCGATAGAATTCGAATTTTATGGTTACCTTTGAGAATCAACCTCAAGAAATTCTTTCTAACGGGTGTTTTTTTTCGAGGTATATAACTTTAAGTTGGCATTACTGTTCAAGATGGCGACCGATTTGACAGCCGTCAAGTGATTTCTTCTCAGTTTGGTTTGGCAATTCATCATGAATATACTCACGCCTGAACAACACTTGCAAAGAGTGCAATTTCATTTCAAAAATAATGGTTCTGTGCGGAATACGTATCGCGCCCTACGTCCATTTTATTTTGTTTAGCGATGAAGCGCACTTGTGGTTGAATGGCTACGTCAACAAACAAAACTGCCGCATTTGGAGTGAAGCTAATTCTCAAGTGTATGTCGAAACACTGTCACATCCAGAAAAACTGACTGTTTGGTGCGCTTTATGGGCTGGTGGAATCATTGGTCCGTACTTCTTCAAAAACGATGATGGCCAGAACGTTACAGTCAATGGTGATCGGTATAGAGCCATGATTACTTACTTTTTCATTCCTGAAATGAACAACCATGATGTCCAGGAGCTGTGGTTCCAACAAGACGGCGCAACATATCACACAGCTCGTGCCACAATCGATTTATTGAAAGACACGTTTGGTGACCGCCTAATTTCACGTTTTGGACCTGTGAATTGGCCTCCAAGATCTTGTGATTTAACACCGCTAGACTACTTTATGTGAGGCTATGTAAAGTCATTGGTCTATGCAGATAAGCCACAAACCCTTGACCAGTTGGAAGACAACATTTGCCGTGTTATTGCCGATATACTGCCACAAATGTTGGAAAAAGTAATCGAAAATTGGACGTCCAGATTGGACTACATCCGAGCCAGCCGTGGCGGTCATATGCCAGAAATCATATTTAAAATGTAATGCCACAAGATTATCTTGCGGATAAATAAAATTCATGTCAATCGAATAATTCATCGTTGTTTTATTGCAATTTAAAGTTCTATAGCTCTAAAAAAAACACCCTTTATATTGAAGTGATGCAATAATTGGAAGTAACTTTTCAATTAATAATAAAATGTATCCAAAATAAGTTGGATTCTAAATTCTAAATTTTCTGAGTACGCTGTAGGCTGAAACATCTCCAATAATGTGAGAAAAACAATATTTTGAAAGTATGACCCATCAAAATAACAAATAGGTGGTTCCCACCAATAAAATCCTATATTATGAAAGCAATGAAAGTGAAAAATGAAAAAATAACACTAGAGGAGAAAAAACAACTCGATTATACTCTGAAAAACCCAACTCGATGGATAACATATGTTCGAACAACCAGAAACGCAAAGATCAAAGAAGACAACGTCAACGCTTAAACAAAATTTCCGAATACTAACCTTGTATATGAATCATCTTAAGTTTCAACTCAAAGCCTTGAATTCGTATGAAACGAGCAGTAAGCAATGATAGGAAGTCATGATGTATCTGCAGAATAAACAAACTCCACTCAGTTTTATGAACTATAAATTAGATGAGATGAAGGTGAGAGATAAATCATGTACAAGTAGCAGATTTATGTGAGTATAACGTAACGGTTAAATGTACTATGTAAGAATCGACTACCATTTCTGCGGACACATATTGTAAATTTGCTCTGCTAGGGTATTTAAGTTATATCATATCTCCGGTTCCATATAACAGTTGTTGAAAGTCTTATTGTATTTCTATATACAGGCTCCTGCAACAATGTCGCGGTGCTCCAAATCTCTAGTTGGAAAAGAGATAAAAATCTACTTTACCTATTACATAATAAAAATATTTTCGGTCAAACAAGGTGATTACAATTTTTCCTGAAAAGACTTCAATGTAAAACCTACTTTTTTTCACATTTTCGGTTTACATCTCCACAATGAAAGATATTTCATCAAAATATTGATGGTTCTCGAGATGCTACATAAGCGTACACCACACCTTGCTTCCGCCGTTTTTTACTCCGAAATTCGAGGCTTTATTGTAAAAAACTGGTTAAACATGTATGATTCAAAGTATTGTCCATCGCTGGCCACTGCTTCCTCCCATCTTTTGGGCAGTGTACTAATCCCGCGGTGAAAAAACTGGTAATCTTTTGAAGCGATCCACGAATCGATCCAGTTTTTTACTTCTTCATGAGACCGGAAGTGATGGTCAGCCAGGCCGTGTGCCATTGATCGAAACAAGTGATAGTCACAGGGAGCAAGGTCTGAAAAAAACGTCAGGTGAGGTAGCACTTCCCATTTCAATTAACGTTTTCAAGCATGTCTGGACCACTTTCGCAACATTGGGTCGAGCATTGTCATACTGCAAAACCACTTCATCATGTCTCTCGTTTGTATTGCGGCCGTTTGTCTTGCAATGCTCGGCTCAAACGTATTGATTGAGTTCGATAACGGTCGCTTGTCATTGTTTCAGTCGGTTTTAACAACTCATAAAACACTACGCCGAGTTGGTCCCACCAAATACTGAGCATGACCTTGGAACCGTGAAGATTCGGTTCGGCCTCGACGTGAAAGAATGGCCGGGTTATCCCCATGATTTTTCGCGCTTGGGATTATCGTAATGAAACCATTATTCGTCTCCAGACACAATGCGATGCCGAGATCCCTTCCGCCTTGGTCTGGCAAGCAGCTATTCACAAGCAAACAAACGCCGTTCAACATATCTCGGCTTCAACTCGTACACCACCCAATTTCTTTGTTTCTGTATAATTCCCATAATTTTCAGGCGTTTTAAAATAGCTTGCTGTGTCACTCCCAATGATCCTGCCAATTTTTGTTGCATTTGACACGAGTCTTGATCAATGCATCTTCGAAAATCTTCTCTCTTCCTCTGCGATGCTGGTCTTCGACGTCAAAATCACCGCTCTTGAAGCGTTGAAACCACTCTCGGCACGTTCTTTCACTATTAGCGACCTAACCATAGGTTTTTGAGAGCAATATATGAGCCTCAGCCGCAGATTTCTTTATATTAAAGCAGAAAATTAAAGCCTCCCGCAAATGACGAGTATTTGGCTGGTAAGCTAACATGTTTAATCGAGAATGACTTTATGAGGCAGACACAAATCGACTTTGCCCTATACAAGAGTTCTAGTACTGAGCCTTATTTGGTATTACTTTCAAATTTGTCCACAATACAATGAATAGTCAGTTGATTTACTGAATAGTGTCGTACATGAATTATTCTAGAATTCTTTCAGTGGACAATTTCTAGGAGTCGTCGAAGTGTGTATTTTTCATGATGAAATGGCATAATTAACTGAACACAAATTTATGTCCTGTCCAAACAAAAAAAGTAATTATCCATTTCATTTGCATATTAAAACCAACAAAACTCCCAATCCTCGAACTTCAAATGATAAATACCCACTTGTCCCTAACTATATCGCAGTTTTCGAAGTTCCTACGATAAATTGTCTATAGAGGGGAATTCACTAAACCAAAACTGAAATTAATAAAAGTTAAGATGAGTGAAAAAAATCGCGAGAATGATGAAGCGAATATTTTTATTTAACAAGGCTCTTGGGCACGTCCAGACACAATGTAAATTTATCATCATTAAATTTTTATGGATACTGCGCAAAGAAAATAGATACAACAAAAGAAGTTATTAATTCTTTCTCGCTTACTAGGGGAGAACCGCGACGAAACTTTTCCTTAGCAGAAGGGCACTATATTTGGATAATATTCGGCTTCGTTGAATCTGTTTATCTTTTTCTTCGATGGGTAATTCCTCATTGTTAGTAAAATATTCAATTCTCCTGTTTGCTTCCAAGGATATTCGTCATTTACACGTGGGTATTTTTTTATTCTCCGATATTACCAAAATGTCAAAGTCTCCATTATCTCTTTCCATAACTATTAAAAAGGAATAAATTCCGTCAGATTGGATGTTAACGATAAATTCGAAGAAAAATATGTTCCAACATTGACAAATTATTATTTCTCGAGGACATGTCAGACTTGAAATTAAAGAGTGTTCCTTAACATGAAGATTGTAATGCCTATAAACATGTAGATGGTATTCAAAGCCAAATGATTGATGATGATTATTTTTGGGTCATTTTTTCCAATAATGAACTGCCGAATCGTTTGTCGGGAAAAGTAGAGCCTACGCAATATTCAATGTGCTTTTGAAGTACAATCTTGAATAAAATGAGAAAATAATATGACTTTCGTACAATGTTCGATTTTTTCTTTCCCACTCAAAATCTCAACGTTTTGAAAGTTCATGGATCAAATCACTGAAAAAAAGATATACAGCGTATTTTTAAATACCAAAAATTTTGAGAGATGTTAACTCGACGAAAATCTAAGGATAACATTACAATATCTTTTTAATGTTTATTTCAATTCATCATCAACAAATGTATGCTTTATGTGTGGTTGGGCTTATAGTTTTACTAAATTACTATATTCCTTCAGATCGATTAGTAGAAATCAATATTCAGGAATGAATCATACCTAATCTCTAGACTTTTCCTTCAGATTCAAATTCATGAATCATACCACAGTTTTTTTTTAGGTTGGAAAGCGATGGCGATCGAAATAGTTATTTATAATACAAGTGCAGAAGGCATTGATATTCTTCCACGAGTTCAAAATTCAAAAACGAGCCACGAAGTGGCGAGTTTTGGAATGAACGAGTGGTAGAATGAGCCTTCTGTACGAGTATTATACATTATTTTATCTAATTCATTGCATTTTCATTGAAATTAATGAAATATTTCCATAAATATAATTTAGTGCTTTTTGCATTGAAAAATGTTGGTTGGCAGAACTGATTTCTTTAAGGCAAATTGATGAATTGACAGATAAAGCCGTGGCGGAAAGTTCGGAGTGCCAACATAGAATAATAAAATATAACCATGAAAACTGTGCGTTTCTGATATATTCGCGCACGATTTTGTTCTACAAGATGTGGAAGAATGAACGGAATAACCACAGAATTAGAGAAATATTTTTAATACGTAGTGCTCATGTATAATAAGGTAAATTTTTTTTCTTCCCCATCTAGAGTTATGAAGCACTGTTGCAAATCATGTTAAATCTTGAAATTTTCAAGATTGTACAGTATTCACCCCGTATTCGCCATAAAAACAAATTCTAATATCCTCGAAGAGTGGAACCATTAGAGTTGTGGAACATCCTCTCAAGAGTTATTTCTGACGTTTTCAATTGAATGAATATTTTATGAGTCATTTCGCCGTATGGTTGATGTTTTTCCTTTTATGTAACATTTTCAACAAGTGGCTCTGTAGTACACAACGTAATGGGAATAATTTAATTCACGTCCAAAACTCGCATTGCTACGTGACAAAATCATCATTTTACTACGCTGCCAGCAAGCAACACAATAAACTAAATTTCACGTTAGAATTTTCCATTTCTAGGGTAATGGACTTGAATATTTGAATATGCATAGGGAAAGGAATTCTCATCATTTCTCTTTCGTACCCCTGGGTATGAAGCCTCTTTTTTTACGTGAAATGGATAGAATGAACCAAACGTTTTCTGCAGCTCGTGGGACGGAACCAAACGAAATGATTTGTTATTTGAAGAGCTCAATTTATAGGGGCGAATTCGTCTACTTGTTCGCTAAATCAAGAGTGTAAGATGAATTATTTCGCGGTTTTAGGGGTTTTATAAAATGTATCGTTCTCATGAAATGCTTCTTCTCGTTTTCTTCAGGATTTATATTCCATGAGGAAGTTCCCATCCGTACAGAAACTTCATAGAACTAGTGAAAATTACACTTTTACGATTATGTACAATTTCTAGGGCTTATAGTATTTGTAAAATTAATGTTCTTCGATATTAAAATTACTCATGAGCCCTTGAATTTGATTTTCTTCAATACTCACAACAAATACGTTTCACTTTTTTGATGTTCAAGTGTAACACGTAACTTACATGCTTTTTGAATTGCTTCTCAAAACCATGAAAATTTCAAGTGGGAGTAATTTTTTTTTTAAATTCCTTAGGAGTTACTCAATGAGTCACATGCCTCAATAAGGTCAGAACTAATTGACACAATTTTTGAAATGTGAGAAACCTGAAAGAGCTACTTAACTTTGTATCGAAACCATTAGATATCATTACCATAATAAAATAGTGGAAATTTGAATAAATTTTGTTTAATATCAACTTTTTTTGTTGTTCTCAACTTCGACTATTCCATATTTTTTTAAATCGATACTAAAAATATCGTGATAGTAAAACTGCTATCAGGCACTCTAATATTTTTCGAAATAATAATTTTTGGAAAGCTATATACCATAGAAATGATTCAAAAGCCCAATTTCATTGGTCTACCAAGCGTGGTGTGGGCAAAGTGCCGTGAGAAATAATATTTCCCACAGTATGAGCAATACATACAATACATACATAAAAATCAAGTACCTACTTTCAGAGGTATTTTCCCGATGTTCATTACTATTACCTCACATTTTCAAAAGTTTGTTTTCGACGAATATTCAGTTTTATAAATAAAATCAAATTCAGCCAATTCTTTCCAATTAGCCATGTGGATTTCAACAAATTCAATCCATGTTTCTTTGATTAACCTAATCCAACGAAACAGTGTGAGAGGAAACATACAAACTATTTCAGGATTTCTCAGTGGTCTTTTTAAAGCTCATTTAATGTGATGAAAACCCAGAATTGAAACATTCTCCTTCAAGCTTCTCTGGGCTGCATAGTAAATAAGAAAGTCTCCCACTTTATAGTCGCCCTGGAAACCAACTAACAAGAACATTCTGCATCTTCTGTGTTTTCAAGTTGAATTTAATTCATTGAAGTGACCCAGCCACTTTCTGGAGCCAAAAATACGGGTTTATCTTCAACTTCTTTTCTAATAGGGTTAGACTTTTCAATTTATTTCATCAGCTATATACAAGGTGATTCACCGCGATGGCCTATTAGACGTTCCTGGAAAATCTCAATTTGTGCTGAAAATTTGCATTTTGGGGTTTGAGACAATGATCACTGTCCCTAAAATATTTTCAGATCTCTACAACTTCCGGTTAGACCGAAAACATACTACTTCTTCCTTATTTCAAATGGCTTACCCAGTATATTATTGCATCATTAGATAGCTTTTTGACGACAATTTCAGCAATATGCCAATATGCCATACCTTGAGTGAAAACTCAACGGTTCATGTGTTAATAGGATTCTTATGAGAAAAATGGTGGCGATGAATATTCACGTTTTTTTGAATTTTTCGGCAGAAAAAGGTTTTGTCGAAAACAAATGTTTTTTTCGATTCTGCAAATACATAATTTTATAAGACTGTTTGCGGTTTGGACCTAAAATGTACAGGGTGATCATAAGAATATCATGAACTTGGACAACTCAAATTCATCAAAACTCAAGATTTTCAAACTATAACCTATATTTTTTATTCATTCGATTCTATATTCAAAAATAATGGGAGTTACTTCAGCAAACTCTTTACCTAAAATTAATACTTCAAGTGTTATCGAGAAAGAACCTTAAAGAAGTAAAAACCGCAATTCCTCACTGTGTGGAATAGTCTGTGTCAGAAAGAAACTGAAATGTTGGGATAACTAAATTTTACTAATTTTTCGTTGGAATTGTTGAGATTGTTTCATTTCTGTAATCCACAGATCTTCATTAAAAAAATTCACCAAAAGCCAAATTTTCATAGGTAATTGCACAAGTGCATCAAAATTACCGATAATTTTGCATGACAGCGTGTTGTCATAAAAACTGCATGAGTTCATTTTCATTTTTGGAGAAAGAGCCCGACACCGAAGGTGGAGGGCTCTTTCTCCAAAAATGAAAATGACCGAATGCAGTTTTTCAAGGAAAACACGCTGGAATGCGAAATTATCCGGTCATTTTGATGCACGAGTGTAATTCGGGGGAATATTTCCCGAATAAACTGTTACATCAATTGTCAAACTGGTGTAGAATGGAATTGCCATAGATTCTAACTGTGTAAGATGCATAGAAACTATGCATCTATGAACAGAACAATTATCGCAGTGCAGTTTCGCTTCCTACAATGCAATTATCGCTGTAATTTTCGATAATTGTTCTCCAGATACATAGAATTTTTGACAGGAGGGAAATATTCATAAAAAGTTCCTGACGCCAAGTATTTGCTTCTCTTGAATTTACTTCACTCGACTTGATCGAATTTGAGGTGTCATTTGTGACGTTTACTAAAATATGCCTACTGCCGTGCTAGAATGTGAAATTTAAATATGTATAAAATTGAATTAACCTCAAAGTGACGATAACGACGAAAAATTATACACTGATCATCTTATCCACAAGCGGAAATTAATTAATTAAGTTAATTGGGTTGGAATGTGACGATCGTTCCTCTAAAACGCAAGCTTCCAGATAGTATAATGATCAATTCATTTCATTCTACTCACCTTCGATCCAAAAATATCTTGTTAATGCTCGATAAATTTCTAATTTCAACATCGAATGGTATTATCTGGAATGTTGATATCTTTAATTTCGTTGAACCCTCGTTGTGTATATTCTGCTAATTTATTTTGAGCTGTGTCCTTCTATGTGCATATACAGTTCACCGAATAAAATAAATTTTCAAAGTTAGATGAAATGAAAATAAATCCCAATGCATTGAATAGGGTTTTTTGATTTTTTCACATTTCTTATCTAATTTTTATTGTAGGTTATGACATTTAATCTGAATTACCTCTCAAGTTAACGGTTTCTACACCTTGTATCGTGACAAATTGATCTGATATTCTTCTGTGCCTCCGTAGACTACAGAATAAAACTTCGTCTTTTCAGAAATTTTTTTGGTCTGATGCACAGACTACTGTAGAAAGCATCCTGAGGAGCTGATTCTCATCCTAATTTCAAATTAAAATTTGATATGAATGGATAAACTTGAGGAGAGCATTTCGGTAGAAAATGTTCCTTCTTGCTCGAAGAATTTCCTACTGGATATTCTGCGTCATCCTATCATCTAAGACCACTCTCAGAAATTTTCGAAATTGTATGAATATATTTTATTAGTTACTAACGCTACTAACTTTCCAACTTCGACTTTATCCAGTGATTAAAGTGGAGTTTCACTTCTTAGACTCAAGGTTATTTTATTCATACTCATAAATTAAATGGCATTGCTTCAAAAGGGATTCCTGCTTTTATTCGACATAGTCGATATGAATTCTCTGAAATGCTGAAAATTAGAATGAGCAAAGCCCGTCTCTTTTTATCTGAATAATGAATTATATATCAATTTGCAGATTTCCCTAGAAGCTATAGTTTTCAGAAAATTTGTGCTCGAAGCAGCAATAGAACTCAGACATATTAGTCCAATTGAAAAGTCCCCGGTTTGATGCACAGATGGCGGTGCTAGTATTAAATCCATATGATTTTTAGTTAGTAACAACCTTCAAACGATACGTGTCAAAATTTAGTTTCTGAGATATTGCGTTGTGAATGTAGCTATTTTTGTTATTTGAAAAGAGATGGAAAAAAAGAATTTCGTGTGCTGATAAAATATTGTTTTTTAAGGAAAAAATACAGTTGGAGTAAAATCTTGGCTTGATGAAGAGTTTCCGAGGTCTGCACCAGGAAAATCAACCATCATTGATTGGTATGCTAAGTTCAAACGTGGTGAAATGAGCTTTGTAGACGGCTAACGCAGTGAATGCCCAAAAGAGGCTGTCACCGTCAGCTGGCAAGGTTATGGCATCAATTTACTGGGATTCGCAAGGTATAATATTCATTGATTACCTCCAAAAGAGCCAGACCATCAACATCGATTGTTATATAGCGTTATTGTATAGTTTAAAGGATGAAATCGTCCCCATTTGAAGTAAAAAAGGTGCAGTTTCATCAAGACAATGCGTCGTGTCACAAATCAATGAAAACAATGGCAAAATTCCATGAATTGGGCTTCGAATTGCTTATGCATCCACCGTATTCGCCAGATCTGGCCTCCAGCGTCTTTTTCCTGCTCTCAGACCTCAAAAGAATGCACGCTGGAAAGAAATTTAGCGCCAATGAAGAAGTAATCGCCGAAACTGAGGCCTATTTTGAAGTAAAAGACAAATCGTACCACAAAAATGGTATCGAAAAGTTGGAAGATCGCTATAATAGCTGTATCGCCCTCGAAGGCAACTATGTTGAATAAAAAATCTAATTTTGCCAAAAAAATGTGTTTTACTATGGTAGACTTTTCAATTGGCCAATTACAATATTTATTATGGGCAAATGAGTTACCACTTCTGAGAATTAGGTAATTGAAAATATTTCGATTCGTAACTGATATAAAAAGTCTTAATTTACTGACTGGATAAACGTAATCTTACCCTTGTTTATACGAGTTAATGCCGTTTTTAAACGTCAAAACGGGATGGAATAATAATTAGAAATAATAAACCGTAATATTGGGCTTAATTATTTCAAACCCTGGAACAACCCCCAAATGGCAGGCATTTCTCAACAACGGGAAATCCATAGTTGATCAAATTACTTCATTCTCAGTTCAAATGACACAATCAAACTTCCATTATTGTTGTCAGTTCCACACAGACTTGTGGGAACTGGGAACTTTATACAAAGGAAATGTTCCGTTGAGCCCCTTCAATTAAAGATGAGTAAAAATTGAATTATTCCACGATTAGTTTATTCAAGTTTGAGACGATCCATATGCCCTAATGAAACTGGGAATCATTTTCTTATTTATGGGACTGTAATTTGTCTTTTCTGGGACCAGGAATTTATCACAGAGATAATGGAGTTAATGTTGAAGGAAAACAATCTGGGAAGGAAGTTTGAAATTGTTCAGATGAAAACGTTTCGCATTCAAGTTTTTAATGAGGACCTATCGCTTCCTGTAACGAGTTTTTTTCTACTAAAACGGATTTTTAGGATACCAAGAGATCCCAGAGGGGATGGGAATATAATCATCATACGAAAAAATTTTACTAAATAAGTCCCAGACCTAACCAGTAATAACACATTTTTTTCACTTTATTCGTCTACCTAAGTCATCTCTAAGTGTGATAACTGTACAATAACGCTCCTCCAATTTTTCAATACCTTCTCTGTAGAAAGATTCGTCCTTGCTTTCGAAATAGACTTCGATTTCAACCTCGGCGATCACTTCTTCATTACAGATATGTTTCTTTTCTCTGGAACATTCTTTTCAGTTCTTCATGAGGCCAGTAATCACATTGACATTAATTCTCATCAATTAGCAATTACTGTGAGCAAATCTCAGAGTAATAAACATAGATAGAGGGAGTATACGTCATTTTCAGTGAGCAAATTTTGTGCCAAACATGAACTATCAAATTTGACTTAAGGTGCGCGGAAATGATAACATATCAGTGATACGGTATTTCACTCAATTCGCGAGTTTCTCCACAAAAAACGCACCTCTTATGTCTCATAGTGAATGTACGTTTCATATTATTACAAAATATTTTGAAATAAATACCTTAATATATCAGAAATTCAGAAAATAAACTTCAAGCACGCCAAACACCGTGAAACAACCGATGACACTAGGAGAGCAAAAGTTGCCAAACCTTGGATTTCAGCAGGTTGATACAGAAAATAATAAATATTCTGCTCATTATAAATTCGACAAGTAGGCAAAATATCGAATTCCAAATATTCAAATTTGCATATTTAATGGGGAATCACTCAAAAAATATATTTCATTCAGTATAATATACATTCATAACGATACAGTAAAATTCTGGATTTGAAAATATATCACAATCCGACAACTTAATCTAACCATGTTGGGGACATGTAAAAATTGCGTATACTCCCTCAATCTATGTTTATTACTGTATGCATGACACTAATTGTATATAATGGTAATTCAAAGTGGCCAGTTGATAAGTGAGTTGTAGCTCCAACAATTAAAAATACTAAAGGAATTAGAAGTCGCATAAGTTTCTCTGAAAAATTTTTTTTTCAATTGAGTCGAACTGTGGTGTTTTCTCAACTTTATATTCTTGTTGTTTCTGTTGTGTTAAATTATTTTATTAATTTTGTAATTGAATTTATTCCTCTTGTTTTAAGAACTTGGCGAATTTTCTTGAGTAAAAAGAACGTTGAGACGAGGAAACATATCGAATTCAATAAACAATATACAAACCAACGAGAAAATTGGCATTATTAAATTTGCAATGAGAGTTCTGTTTAGTATCGCTATACCTATCTTTCCCTCATAATATTGATAGGGAAGCAATTATAACTTCGAATATTAACGCTTAAATTAATTTCGAATGTAATCTGCAATCATTCATGTTAGTGAACTTTTAACTAAAATGACAGAATTTGTCGTCCGCAATAACCATCAATAAATCTAATTGCTAACAGAAATTCAACTGATTGACCCGACCCTCATTATAGATATACATAAATTATTGAATATGATGCAAATTTCCGGTCAGTTCAAATGTAATTATTCAAAATGTTGGTTGGTAGGGGAAATATGAAAATGCCTGCAACTATTACGGTTGAACTGTGATCAATCAGCTTAGAGGCAAAGTCAAACTTGGCGTTAACAGGGCTTGGAGTATTTTCGTATTTTTGTCAAATAACCCACTCTACGCCACTGCTTTATCTTTCACCCAACGTAGCGGTACTTCTACATAGACGATATGATACATTTCTATTTCCTCAGTCATAGGTAATTTGATTTATTGATTTAAATTCAATATTTGTAACTATGAAAGATAATTTTTTTGACTAAATTAAAATATGTACTGCTAGTATCATTCTAAACTAAATACTCATACCAGTTTAAAAATTGAATTTCCATCCAAAAATCGTTATATCTCCTGAATTATTCGTCACAGACCCCTCAAATAAGAACGTTTTTTGACCATCGGGTTCTGATTTGTTGCATAGTATAGTTTCAAGGGCGTAGCTTACGTCCAGGAGAAGATGCAGCCTCAATAATTTCATCCATTTTTTTTTTCGAAAATTTCATATTTTTACCTATAATTTCTGAAATAATGCTCTAATCGCCAAACTGCAAGCATTTTTCTGATGTACATAGTCGAATCAATCATTCTCATGAAGGAATTTTTATTTTTTTTCAATATTCTGAGGGAAAATTTTACGAAAATTTTTCGGCAAAAATTTTTTCAGGTGAGATCGTAATTCGGCTAATCAGGGATCGTCAATTCTGGCACCGCTTCCCAATTTTACGTAGACCTAACAGTTTCGAGGAAATAGGAACTCGAAATTTGGGAAAAAATTGAATTTCCATCCAAAAATCGTTATATCTCCTAAATTTATATCTCCGCTAATACTGATGATAGAGCTCTGAAATTAAAACAATCACTTTTTTACATTGAATCCAGTGGCGTGCTCGTCTTTTTAACACGGTTTTTAATAACAAAGCTATGACCTAAAGTTATGTTTTTTCAAATAGTTATGCTATATTTTTGTGCCATATTATGAAAACAAAATTTTTCCTGATTTCAAAAATATATAACATCTTATGGTTTGTTTCAATATAAATAATAGAAAATTGTAACTCACCTAAATGATAACAATGTTAACTCTAACTCACAATTTTCACACCTCAACTAATAACTATCAGACACCGTTGTCAAAATAGGTACGCGACCGCAAAACGAAAATTAAGAAGAAAAAGGAGGCTATCCTAAAATAAAATTCCCAAAACGAATTTGTGCTTCAATACAGCTGATTAACGGACACTCGCGGAAATCGATGCGCAGATGCTAAAAAAAGATGCAGTTGTTTATACCTCAGGTCGGTCCGTCGATGAGCTCCAATGTTTATAATAAATTCTGGACCAGTCAATAGTTTTCACGTAAGTCTGTCAACAACAAAGCATCGTGAATCGTTACTTTTGAGGGATTGCAGGTTTCCTTTTGATAGGGACCGACTGAATTCTAGATTATGACAGATTTCCGTACACATTTTTATCGACTTTGTGTAATTAGCATAAGAATTCACTTGAGCTAATGTTTATACAGATATTTAACAAAGAATAAGTGATGACTCGCTTGGGATACTGAAGATTATGTTGGGCCAAACATAATAGACTTGATCAACATCACGAGTTGATGTTAGGAGCGAAATATTTTGAACTTTATTTCCTGTTGTGTACCTATTCATCATTAATTTTCAATATTTATTACGTCACTCAATAAGTAGCAGGCTTGGCTTAGAATTGGTATCGCCATACCACTTTTGAGGTGGTGAACTTAAATAAAAAACAACAAGTATGTACTTCGAAATTAGTCCTAGTACCCACAATAACTACATAACAGGCCAATTGAAAAGTCCCCGGTCTACCTAGTAAAACCGATTTTTTTGTCAAAATTCGATTTTATTATTCAACATAGCTGCCTTCGAGGGCGATAGAGCGATTATAGCGATCTTCCAACTTTTCGATACCATTTTTGTAGTACGATTTGTCTTTCGCTTCAAAATAGCCCTAAGTTTCGGCGATTACTTCTTCATTGGCGCTTAATTTCTTTCCATCAAGCATTCCTTCGAGGTCTGAGAACAGGAAAAAGTTGCTGGGGGCCAGAGCTGGCGAATACGGTGGATGCAGAAGCAATTCGAAGCGCAATTCATGCAATTTTGCCATTGTTTTCATTGATTTGTGACACGGCGCATTGTCTTGATGAAACAGCACCTTTTTTTTCTTCAAATGGGGCTGTTTTTTAACGATTTAATCAATAATTGCTGTTGATGGTCTGGCCCTTTTGAAGGTAATCAATGAATATTATACCTTCTGCATCCCAGAATACTGATTCCATAACCTTGCCAGCTGACTGTTGTGTTTTTCCTCGCTTTGGATTCGGTTCATCGTGTGCAGTCTACTCAGCGGACAGTCGATTGGACTCCGGAGTTAAATGATGGAGCCATGTTTCATCCTTTATCACATACCGACGCAAAAATTCAGGTTAATTGCAATTAAACAGCTTCAAACACTGCTCAGAATCATTAACACGTTGTTGCTTTTGATGGAGTGTGAGCTCGCGCAGCACCCATTTTGCACACACCTTTCTCATGTAAATATTCGTGAATGATATGATGTACACGTTAAGATGATATCTTCACAATGTCTGCTATCTCGATCAACTCCACTTTACGGTCATTCGAAATTATTTTGTGAATTTTTTTGATTTTTTGTTGGCAGCCTCTTTGGGGCATCCACTGCATTCGCGTCTTCGATGCTCATTTCACCACATTTAAACTTAGCATACCAATCAATGATGGTTGATTTTCCTCGTGCAGACCCCGGAAACTCTTCATCAAGCCAAGATTTTGCTCAAACTGTATTTTTTACCTTCAAAAAGCAATATTTCATCAGCACACGAAATTCTTTTTTTCCATCTTTTTTCAAATAACAAAAGTAGCCACACTCATAACGCAATATCTCACAAACTAATGGTTTGACTGCTGTCAAATTTTGACACGTATCGTTTCAAGGTTGGTATTAACTAAAAATCATGTGGATTTGTACTAGCACCGCCATCTGTGCATCAGATCGGGGACTTTTCAATTGGCCTAATACATTCGCAAATATGCAAATTGGTCATGGAAAATTTCGTAAAAACATTATGATGCTGCAACGACCGTTTGACTGATATTGTTTTTCATCGTTAATGACATACCTTCCTCTTTGAAATTAAATAAACATCCTTTTGATTTCTCTTGAAATAAACTCTTTTTTTTTCAATATCAAAATGAAACCACTTATTGAAATATCCTACCTATATAATTTCCTCTTTCGAGGGAAGTACATTAACAAACTACAGTCACAGTCATGTGGCTGTTTCAGAGCAGTTTTAGTAGAAAAGGTTGCCCTAAATTAAATCAAACCAAATTTTCCACTCATATCTTACAAGGAAAGCAACAAACTAAGAACCAAGGAAAATGTTTTATTTATAATCTCATGCAATTTAATTATATTTTCTTTTAATGCTTCATCTTGAAATTTTGCCTTACGAAGAATTCCTATGGAATAAGAGCACATATCCTGAAATTTTCCAGGATCACGGTAGATATTTTCTGAAAAGGTGTAATTTCCTTTTGACATATCCTCGTATCTAACACAAAATCAGCTCCAAAGCTCATTATAGAAGCGCCATGCTCCAACATTTCTGTAGATAGTTTTGCAGTATCGACACCTTTACTGAGGAGACAAAATGGATTAAGACCGCATTCTGCATCATTGATGATAGTAAAACTAAAAAGCGTTTCCCATAGAGGTACAATTATATCAAATAGTTTTATCATGTGAATTTTCATACACTGCCAATCGGATGCAGCGTTCTGATAAATGAGAAGTAGAATCCTTTTGTTCTCATCAAAGCAACGTCTTCTTCTTTTATTCAGTGTTGTACCATTTATTATATTTTCAATATCATGTAGTGTTTCATTAGCTAGTTTACCAATTTTCAATCTATTATAGCCCATTAGACCTCTCACGAAGGGCTCAATGTTGTGCATTAAATCTGAGAATAAACGAGCAAAAAATATTGGATCTTCTTGCAGATATACTAGTGTATTATTAATATTAACTTTCGGGAAATCTTCTAATTTTTGGAATCTCTCATAATTTTCGGCCGAACTCTGAAATCAAAGCAATGCATTTATTTCTATTTTTGGATAAAATACACTTCGCCAATAAATTAACACTCCACTAAAAATTTAGCAGAAGTATAAGACATATTTTCGTCAAAACTACCCCATTTGGACTTTTTTTATGAATTTTTACAAATTCCTGGTGTGGCAATTACAGCCAGTTTTTTTCATAAAATTTGTAACACTCTGTAGATAGTTGAATGTTCAATGAAGGTTGGAAAACGATATGGCTGAAGTGTAAGTTTAATTTCAACTTGATAATGTAACAGTTATACTCTACAGAGTATTACAAATTTTATGAAAAAAACAGGTTATAATTGCAACATCAGGTATTCATAAAATATCAGTTTTTATAAGTATATATTCAAGAGAAATTAACCTATCGGTCAAAAAAACGTCCAACTCTGGTAGTTCTGAAGAAAATGTAACTTATAATTTTAGTCGTTCCTCGTTAGCTCAGTTGGTAGAGGGACGGACTAGTGATTCGGAGGTTGCGGGTTCGAATCTCACCCGGGGAGGTACTTTTTCCAGAATTGAAAATTTGTCTGCATGCCGCAAAACTATTTTCTTGTAACTTATAATTTTGCCTAGTTTCTAGTGGTGCGTTAATTTTTTGACGAAGTGTAGGTATTTATCTACTATAGGGTAAAACAGGGAAACATGACGCGGTGGGAGAGAAGACGCAATTCGATAATTCGCGTTTTTGGTACACGCAGCGCCTGTTGCCCAAGACAGGTGCATACAGACGGTTTACTCTTGCCGTTCGAAAAAAATCATGTTGAAAGTGAGATATACTTACAAGATATTTGGAGATATAGTAGGTAAGTACCTGAAAAGATTGCAAAGTGTTTAGTTTGATCCACTATTAATTAGAAATCCGCTAAAAGTCGACGATCTGACGAATTTAGTGTGAAGTTGGGTTATTATAAAAGCTATATTCACTAAGTTATCTATCTTTCGGAACTTTCTGTAACCTAAACAGGTGCGTCATCTATCCCATGGGTTTGGGACAGATGACGTATGATATTTCGGGACAGATGACGCATAATATTTTTTTATTTTCAGACCCAAAATCCCTACTATTTTCAAAAAGAAATCCCACTTTGAGCATTCGAAAGGCCAAAGATGTATCCATGTCCCGAGCTGAAAGGATGAACAAAGAAGGACGAATAAATATTTTGAGCTTTTGTCTGCACAAAACTTGACTGATTGCAGATAAAAAAAAAGATTGGTGAGGAAAAAAGTAGGAAACCGTAGGAAGAATAAAATTTCAGAAGAAATAATTTGAAAAACATCACAAAAGACATACCCAAAAGCTGATGACAAACAACCTTACTAGAATAAAACGTGTAAAACGACATTTGGTAAGTTCTTCCTCTGAAGAAAATGGTGCGATGGAAAACGATTCCATAGACGACGAAACTTTTGACGAAAATGAATGCTTAGGTTGCTTGGAGCGCTACGAAACTACCAAATCTACAGTGGAATGGATTCAGTACGTGGAGTGACTCAGGTGGCTTTATGACAAGTGCAAATCCTTTTAAAAACTACTGTATACCCTGTGGGAATAAAACAATTGCCGAAAAATAATCATGTTATATTGAGCCCCTTGAGCAATCTCTCCCAAACCCAATGCGTCGTTTCACCCATGGGATGCGGAAGAGATTGCCAAAATCAGAATTTTGTATTTTATTTTATTTTTGAAAAATGTTTGAGTTTTTTTCATGTTTATGTTATAATATAAAAGAATAATAACCAAAGAATTATTTATGATTTTAGGACCACGATCAATAGATTTCCGGCGCATTTCATTAAAGGTGCGTCATCTCTCCCTGTTTTCCTAAAAACCTTGATATTGACTTTCCATTCACAATTTATGTATGGAAAATTCAAAAGAAGTAAATATTCCTTACCTCAGTCGAGATGATTGCACAAATAGTGAGCAGAAAAACTTTGGCAACCATTTCATAAATCAAACAATTCTATGGAAACTTTATGTTCATTTAAGATATAAATTTTTTATCGAGTAACATCACCTGATTATTATTCCATACAATATCCAATAGTCTCAACCAATAGATATAACTTTGTGATTTTAGATTCGATATGAAAGCGTAATTGAAAAGAAATAGTTCAAATCTGTTAGCCGAAACTAAAGTATCAATGTATTAATATGTATAATTTGCTATATGAGACCATTATTGAATTTTCCCAATATAATTTGATTGCATAGTCGTTAAAAAAAATTTGACTACAATTTCCTCTTATCGCAGTCACTAATGATTAATAAATCTTCAATCACTTTCATTTTCTGCCTAATTTCAGAATAGGATCTTTATCAGGGTGGCCATGATTTTTTCATGATAATGGGTATATCATTTTCCAATTAATTTGCAATTAGTTCATTAAATCTTACAGGATAAATGGATTGGATTAATTGAAAGTTGAAATTTTGATTAGAATTTTAAACTAAAATCCAGAGAATAATAATAAAAATATTCGAATTCCAACATGAATTCACCATTTACCGAAACAGGACATGGTTACTTCGTCACTTAAGTGGGCACAGATGACACCAACAGTGCCCTTTCACTTTTTTTTCTCGTTAGAACCAAGCTTCAAAAGGTGAGTGTCAAAATTCCGGAACATAGAGCTCTGGATCGAGATATTGGATGTAGATTATTCTACCCTAACACAACATTTGTATAAAGCTTGATATTATTATTTTAATATTCACACAAGATTTGAACTCAGTTGAATATGTTGTAATATGTTCTTGTTTTTCGATATCTAGGGTGTTTACTTTTAAAAGGACCTAACTTCAAAGAGAGATCATAGAAGTTATTTGCAACAAAAAATGTTATATAACACATGGTCGAAATGTTGATGTTTATTCTTTAATTTAACATTTCTTGATGTCCCGAAATATTTCCATAAGTTTTTCTAGACTGACTGAATCGAATTTGAGAACGAATTCTACAAACGAAATGAGTGGTTCCGATAATGAGCATTCAAAAAGGATCAATTAAGAATTAGTACCTGCGATAAGGAATTATTTTGATGAATTAATAATTTAATGATCATATTCTTGGGAATAGTTCACCATTCGTCTCAAAAATATCACATATCGATTCATCAATATTTCGGAAACATCTGAATAATTCACACCAAAATCTATTTGACTGAAACTTTCATCTCCAAGAAAAATCTGAATATTAAATGCTATTTATATTTACTAGTCTCCTTAAGCGATAAGAAATTTATTTCTTCAATGAATATACAGTTTCCACATTTTTTCATCCATAGTAGACCAAAAAATGATTGCCAAAGGTTTTCTGATCACAATTTGTATCTTCTTCACGACTGAGGTAAGAATATCGTTCTCCAAACTATTCATTCATATTTTCATTCGATTTTAGGGAAAATTGTAGAAAAATGCCATTCCTATTTTATCTTCATTTCGAACATCATCAAAAGAATAGAGAAAACTACAATTTTTTTTTCATTCCAGATTTTTGCCGAAAATTATGACCGATATAGAGATTTAGAAGATTTCACAAGAATTAATATCAATGAAACACTTGTATATCTGCAAGAAGATCCAATTTTTTTTACTCGTTTATTCTCAGATTTAATGCACAACATTGAGCCCTTCGTCAGAGGTCTAATGGGCTATAATAGATTGAAAATTGGTGAAGTGGCCAATGAAACACTACACAGTATTATAATTATAACAAATGGTACATCATTGAATAGGAAAAGAAGACGATGCATTGATGAGAATAAAAAAATTCTATTCCTAGTTTATCAGAACGCTGTATCCGATTGGCAGTGTATGAAAATTCACGTGGTGAAGTTTTTTGACATAATTTTACCTCTTTGGCAAACGCTTTTCAGTTTTACCATCATACATGATACAGAGTGCTGGTTTCTACCTTTTTGTCTGCTCAGCAAAGGTTACGACGTTGCAAAACTCTCTGCACAAATGTTAGCGCATAGTGCTTCTATAATAAAGTTAGGAGCTGACTTTCTGCTGGATACGAGGGTTTGTCAAAAGGATATTTTACCTTTCAACAAAATTTCTACAGTGATCCTAGAAAACATCAAAGTTTGTACACTTATTTAATGAGGATATTATCCTAATAAGACATGGAGACATTGGAAAAATTTGTCTGTTCGTTCATTTAAATATTTCCTATTCACAACCTGAAAATCAAATGAACTACACTGAAAGTGCACAAAAGCACAAATAAAACAGTTTTTTGTTGCTTGCCTTTTTACTGTATACAAGTATTTGCAATACAAGAAAAATCCTTGATTAGAATTGGAATATCCATAATATTAAAAAGCTGAAATGAACAGATGTTGATCAAAGGAAACAAATTTTTTATAGCCCAGTTTTATATGTCTCAGCCGTTTATTTTCGATGATATCAGATTTTTCAGAGAAAAAGCCATAAAACATAAATTAAACCAAATTCAAATCAGAACGAAATTTCAATTTTCATGGTACAGAATTTAATCTTATATACGACGGACAGATTTGAATTTGAGGATGTTATTCACATCAGTGAATCAAATCTTATCCTTGGAGATGACCTCTTCGGCTCAAAATTCGAAAAATACAGACACTGTGATGGAATGAGCATTCGATTTGGATAATGAGCGTTCAAAAAGGATTGAAGAGCAATTAACTATTAGTACCTGCGATAAGGAATTATTTTAACGATTGAGTAATTTAATGATCATTCTTGGGAATAGTTCATCAGTTGTCCCAATAATATCAGATATCAGTCATATCACTACATCAATACTTCTGATAAATCTGAATAATTCAAAGTAAAATCTATTTTACTGTGACTAAAACCCTCATCACCATTTAAAATCTGGATATTAAATGTTATTTATCTCCAATAGCCTGATAAATCAAAAAAATCCATTTCTTCAATGAGTATAAAATTTATATTGTATTGTTTGAACCAAAGTGGACCAAAAAATGATTGTCAAAGATTTTCTAATCTCAATTTGTATCTTCTACACAACTGAGGTAAGAAATTATACCATTTTCTGAATTTTTCATTCAAATGTTCATTCAATTTTAGGGAAAATTGTAGAAGGAAAATCAATAATGTCATTTCTTTATTATAGTTATTTTTATTTTGAACATCATCGAAAGAATAGAGAAAAAAACATTATTTTTCTCATTTCAGGTTTCTGCCGAAAATTATGACCGATATCCAAATTTAGAAGATTTTCCAAAAGTAAATATCAATCAAACACTAGTATATCTGCAAGAAGATCCAATTTTTTTTACTCGTTTATTCTCGGATGTGTTCAGAAACATTGAGCCCTTCGTTAGAGGTCTAATGGGCTATAATAGATTGAAAATTGGTGAACTGGTCAATGAAACACTACACAGTATTGTAAATATAACAAATGGTACTTCATTGAATAGGAGAAGAAGCCGATGCATTGATGAGAATAAAAAAATTCTACTCCTCGTTTATCAGAGTGCTGTATCCGATTGGCAGTGTATGAAAATCCACGTGGTGAAGTTTTTTGACATAATTGTGGCTCTTTGGCAAACGCTTTTCAGTTTTACCATCATACATGATACAGAGTGCTGGTTTCTACCTTTCTGTGTGCTCACCAAAGGTTTCGATGCTGCAAAACTCTCTGCCGAGATGGTGGCGCATGGTGCTTCTATAATAAAGTTTGGTGCTGATTTTGTGCTGCATACAAGGTTTTGTCAAAAAAATATTTCCCCTTTCGTGAAAATTTCTACAGTGATCCTAGAGAACATCAAAATTTGTACTGTTATTCCATAAGAATGCTTTCCTAATAAGCATGGAGAAAGTGACAAAATTGGTCTGTACATGCACTTAAATATTTTCGATCCATAACCTGAAACTCAAATATGCTAAATCAAATTAACTAAATTGCATGAAAAAACAAATAAAACAATTTTTTGGATGCTTGCCTTTTTACTGTATTAAAGTATTGATAATACCAGAAAAAAGTTGAAAATTTCTGGGATATCCATAATACTTGAAGGCTAGTTCATCGAACGAAAGAAATTCTGAGAATACCACAATGATATGTCTTAGGTTTTTATTTTCGATATCATATATTTCAGAAGAGACGCCATAAAACTAAAATATACTGATGAATTAAATCAAATCATGAAATCAAATAGGAAATTATAATGACTTATTATCATTTTCTTGATAGAAATAACATTCATAACTTACAATTTTTGTTGAATAGTCTCAATATTTTTGATATTCTGAATATTCATTCCATCGAATTATCTATCGAATTTTTGAAAAATGGTCAACCCTTCCGATAGATTCTGAAAACATTTTACTTTTTCCAAAAAATAATTGAGTTTTCCTCAGGTTCACCTACCAAATTTTTTAAATATTCATTCATCCAAAAATTTATGAAATTCATATAAACCTAGAGGTAATGAACATTAATCAACATTAATCCTAATGATCCTATTTCAGTTAAAATTATCAATATATAAAAATAATATGAGATCTCTTGCAATTAAAAAACGTTCCTATAAAATGTATCAAAATTTTATTTCATTCTTATCATTTTAATGATTAATTGTTTCTTGTTCCCATTAGACCTTTTAATAGTTCTCATTTTCATATCCAATAATATTTTAATGTGCTCAACGATGAACATTATTTGGCTCCATTATTTCAAAAAAATCGTTTGTCACTTCGAAATCCAATCTGTCATTTTTCTCTGGAAGATATGAAATGAATGGGATGTAGAATAAATTTTGAAAATTATGCTTTGGAGAGGAATACTCTTCGTTGTTTCATTGAATATTATAGATAAGGTAAGGGTCATAATCTTACAAGATAGAGTGTAATAAATATCTTCTCCTTGGGCATTTTGCTTGTTTTTTTCTGTTGAAAAGTAAGTATTCACATACAAGAACTTACCATTTTAAAACGCTTACTATAAAATAGGTAAAATAAAATAGAACATTTCAAGGACCTCTACGATGTTGCAATAATTTATTAAGAATCAGTTCAATTTTTTTTGTTTCTTGTATTAGTGGAATTGATATTCACTGAACTTATGAATTTTTTACTCTTGACTTTTCGGTAATTAAAAGGAAATTAATTCCTTAGGGCCAGTTGCACCATTTGCCTAAACATTGATTAAAAATTTAAACATTGATTACTCTCTGACTTCTTGAGAGAAATCAGAAATCAATCGATGTTCAAATTTTAATCAATGTTTAGGCAAATAGTGCAACTGGCCATTAAAATCCCTATAAGCATAGAAAACAATAGGAACTACTGATCTCAGAAATTAACAAAAATTGTTGTGGATCAGTAAGTTGAAACTTGGCAGAATGTTTACCTAGATGAAATATAATATATAGTAAATATAGTTAAACTGTACAAAGGTTTACAAGACGTCTAATTTCAACCTTTTACTATTTGAACTATTCTTGCCAATTAAGGTCAAAAAATTCTAACCCTTTCTGGGTGTTGCATTCCTTATGTCACAGAGTATACTATTTTGATAACAAAAGTTTAAAATTCTAGAATAGCAAGAATTCAGAAGTTTCTGCTCTTTAGTCAGATACATTGGACTGATTGAGCTGAAGAATCTGAATAAACTATAAGTAGTGACTTATATTTTAACTAGATACTTTCGAAAAGCTCTGTATGGTAATAATGTTAAAAAAAACTTGATGGTTATGACCAGACAGAGATTAAAGTTTCTCAAAAATGGGTTCTCTACCCAAATCAGGCCATCTATGAAATAAAACCCCTAAAAAATATATCTACATGTAAACTTTTATTAAACTTTTCACAATCATCATATTCTACCCTTAGGTCCATGCTGATACTGCCTACATAAGTCTTGATGAATTTGTACAATCAGTCAACTCCAGTTTGATAGTGGAGCTACAAGAGAATTCTCACTTCCTTGCAGAAGTTGTGACTGGTCTGATAAGAGACGCTAAAGCTTTCATCATGAGCAACTTTGGCTACAACAGATTAATTTTGGCTAAGAAAGTGGAAAAAAGTATCGAGGAAATCAATAAAATACCACAATCGAAAAGCGAAGATGAGCATGACAAAATTTGTTTTGGAAGGAATAGAGGCATCATGTTTTTCTTATTGAGGGAAGCGACCATGGATTGGCACTGTTTGGAAACTAGTCTATTTAGTACATTGACCACTGCAGTAGGAATACTTTCCAAACTTTTGCAACTCAAGGATATACCTTTTGCAGACTGTAACTTAGGAATTTTATGCTTCATAACAAAAGGATTTTCGGGAATGACACTAGGTGCATCACTTTCTGCAGATTTAGTAGAATTAGGCCTCACAGCAACGAACTTCTTCACATCTATCAAACGTTGTCAGAGAAGGATTAAACCTTTCGAAGAGGCATATGACATCAGTTTAGAGAATATCAAACGTTGTGTCGCCACAAAATCAATAGCAACGAAAAGACCGGAATAATCGCAGATAGCTGTTCTGGTACTAGCTATGTTAAGACGGAACACCACCACGTGACATTCTAGTGATCTGTCCAAATTAGTCCATAGGAGGAAAAAAATGCGCGGAGTTGCTAGAACGATTGGATGATCAGTAGAAGGAATATTACAATAGTTCCAACTTTCGTCGATAATTTTTTTCTCATTCGCAAATTAAAAATACTGAAATATAAATATGTAGATTATTGTTTAAAGGAATGATGTGGAAACCCCATTGAAATAGGTGGTTTGTAAAGAGGAATATCTCTAATTCCGTTTTGAACTGGTAGTGTTTCCTCTCAATACTGTATTTTACTTCATTTGATATAACAACACCCTTTTTTCAATATTTCAATTTTTTTTTAATACAATTTCTGGTCTCACACGAAACTCGAAATAAACTTTTGAATTATATGGAATTTGAATTCTTCATAATTTCACCCAATTGATTTAAGTGGTCGTCGTAGACTGCGCATCTCACGGAAGATCAGAACCGCTTGGAATATGAACAGTTCTAAGGCACCGCTGTATAGAGGTGCAGGGTGTATATGGCAGGGAACACTGAATGCCATGCTGAAGATTCCATCAGTGTTTTCGAGGTGAAAAACCGCAATCCCCGTGAGAGAGTGACCACCTTCAAAAATTGGCTGAGAACACCACGCCATATATAAATTTTGTATCGTTACGATGACATAAAACGGAATTTTGTTAACACATAGTCTTACTCTCGATAGTTTGGGGGTTGTAAATTACTTGAAAATTTATATCTCACATGTAAATTATACCGCAATTATTATCCAACAGGACAATTAATATCAAAATAGTATATTGTGCAACAAGTGGGGAAAGTCCAACTTTTCTCGCGAGTATGGAAGTTAGTGGCACGAGCCTAAAAGGCGAGTGCCGCAAACACACAAGTGAGAAAAGGACTTTCTCCACATGTTGCACACTATACTTTTCCTACAACTGCACAAATTTCAATAATTCAAGCAATGGACTTGATTCAAATCAAAATGGCCTTAGTTGACAGTATGTGCTAATTTATTGCGTTTCCATGGAAACGACTCAAAAGCCCAATTTCATTGGTCTATATACCAAGCAAGGTGTGGGCAAAGTGCTGTGAGAAATAATATTTCCCACAGTATGAGCAATACATAGTTTTGAAATTGAGTAAGCTATGAAGAATACGCTACTTTTCATAGCAGTTGTAGGAAAATTTCATTTTTAAGTCTGGTAAGATATAATCTTTGAATCAAACAGGTAATGATGTTTTTAATTGAAATGGAAAATCGAAATATTATAGTCTACGAGCTGACGAATATTTTTAACGAAGTGTATAGTGATTTCTCGGACAATTTGGAACCAATTTCACAGTATTTACTGCATAGTTAGAAGTATGTCATTGTTTTGTGATGGTAATCATTGAATAAGTCCCACAAATTAAGTTTTGATATTTGAAGAACATGAAAACTCCCTCAAGAATTATTTTGAGTCTGTTTCTTATCTTATTATTCGCAGCGAGTGTTAAGGTAACAGTTCTAGACACAAAGAATTTGAATATGTAGTTATGTAAATTGCTTCTGATTTTGTGATCGAAATCTAGAGGAAAAAATTTCTCCTTATCGGATCGAAATAGAATACGGTCCAATCGAGTGAAAAACAAACTAAAAGATAGATAGATAACACTCAAACTACGCGTAAGTATAGAGGACAGTTGAGGCAAAAAAAAATGTTAACCATCTCTCTAAAATGATGATCAATTTTTCCGCCAAAATGGATTTTTTTGGACCCTGAGGATGATCTCAATAAGGTTCGAAAAGTTCGTGAAGAGAAAATGGTTTACATCTATATCTTCATCCATGCCCGGACTATATATACAATGAGAATCATTGATATAAGAGAGGCCAGTACGATCATCCATTTGGCACGAGACAGAGAGGAATTCCAGTTGATGGTCGCCAACCTCCGTTGAGGAGACGGCACTTAAAGAAAAGAAAAAGAATCAGAATAACTAAATGAGAATTTACCTTCATTTAAGGCCAAAATAGAGTAAAGCATGTTCTTCAATTACAATTTATTGTTGGTTAATGAAGATTTATATTACATAGTCTCAATTTTTCATAAATAAGATCATTTTCGTGTTCAAGAACAGTTTTGTCTCAATATCAAAACCATTTTCATCATAACACTTTTTCACATTATTGTTTTTTAGGCAACAATTTCACAAGTCTCCAGTGTGATTGAACTGTTGAAAGCAATAGAAGCTAATTCTGTTGAAGTCAGAGTAAGAGCTCAACAATGCAAACCATTCATCATTTTTCTCATGGAAAAACTAGATCGAGTTCTACAGAATTTGTTCGGCTACGATGAGCTTTTGATACAGTACCACCATGCCACAGTAGAAAACTTTGTAGCTAAATTAAAATCTTCACCCTTGACGATAGGAGCTCATCGATGCATAGATGGAAACTTAGCTGTTGCCAGACAGATGACCCGAGGTTTTTTGAATGATTCTACATGCTTGAAAGTGATCCTCAGAAAACTACTAAATGTATTGCTGGCACTACGAGAATCGTTTATAGGTGATCCTATGGGAAGATGCCCAGTTCCAATAATTTGTTTTCTGACAAAAACTGGAGTAGGTTCACTCGTGGTCACGATAAGAGCTCTTGTTGGTCTAATCACGAATGGCTTGAAATTAATCTTCAAATTGCTGCGTTTCCATGTCAACTTGCAAAAATGCAGGAAAGATGTATTCATCATGAAAAAATTATACAATACAATAAATGAAAATTGTAGAATGTGTTCTTTTATAACTCGATGAGAAATAAAACAATTACTTTCTGTTTAGTTAATATATAGTCTCCTTCAATGAAATAAATATAATGTAATAGACCAAACTGAAGTGAATAATAAGTTTTAGTGTTATGACTATCTTTTTGTATACCTAACACATCTGCCAGTAGGCATACGGTATAACTATATAGTTATGATATCTAGCTACTAGATCTACCAGTGGCTCTTAAAGGTTATTTTGGGCCCAGGGCGCACTAATGGATCGCTTGGATTCACTAACAAGTAAAACAAATATTTAATGTTAATTTTTATTGTGAAATTAATATGTAATCAACAATAAGAATCGTGTTATAACATAGGGAATTGTAAAATATAACAGTTGTAAACCACAATGTCTCAACTAAATCCATAATTTTAATCATACAAAGAGTAAGTAAGTAAGTTTTTTCGTTGGGTTTATATCTCAATTGGTGCCGTTCTTTCGAGAATGCGCTGCCTTCGACGCCATCTCTCGAACTAGCAAAGAGCCACCACAGTACCTACAAATATGAGCGAAAAAAGCTAGTTCTGTTTTTTTAGGACCACTATGTATGTATATCCAAGTTTGCTGCTTCGGAAGACCGCTGCCAATTCAAAAAAATCATGAAATATGTAAATACAAATCTAATGAATGAAGAAAAGATGTTATAGATGCAATTATGAGCAAAATCCATTCTGAAAAACGTCGAAAAAATATCCAAAATACGTTATAAGTAATAGAACGTAACAAAAGCTTTTGAAATGTAAAAAATAATGGTTGAGATTAAGATGAAGATTATCATATTAACCTAAAACATATATCAACTATTCAATAACAAAGCCATACTATTTGATGTTCAAAGATTTTTTCAATTTTTTACCAAAACTATATTCAAGTATAGTTTCTTGTTTCTATATCCAAATTTAGCAAAGGTTACATTTATTCAATATTATTATATATTATTTGTAAGGTGATAATCAGTAAATTATATATTATTATATATTTCCAGCAATTGAATATAAAATAAACTTTCCCATTTAGTATAAGCCTACTGCAAAAAAAATATTATAAACAAAGACAGCTTCAATGAAATTCAAGTGCGCAAAAGCTTCAAACAATTTTTTTATTCAAGTTTCACATTCTAAATTCCCAATAACGTACCTAAATGTTTTTAAGATAATATGTTTCATACAGTGCTGAAAACAATCAGTAGTTCTATTTCATCAGTAATTGATTCGTTAATGATGTGAATAATGCTTTTCAATCGGATATTTTCAATTACATGCTACTCAAGCACTCATATAATGTTTTCTATAAAAGATTCACCCTGTTGATTCGCCAATCATTCAGCTGCGCTGGTCAAGTCAAAAACAAATTCAAAAAATGTCTAGTATAATACTTTGCTTTTTTTCTGTTTTTGCAATTTTATCCACATCCAAGGTGAGTACATAACTTGATTAATTGTTAAAGTTCTCCAGTCTTAATTAAATGAGGTAAATCCTACAATCTTTTCATGAAAAAATTATTCAACTTTTTTCGAATATATCCTAGCAGGTATAGCAGATCTCTTGAATTTTCTTCGTTCGAAAAAAATTTGGCTCAATAATGTCGAGAAATTATTGAATTTTCAATTAAACAAATAATACGTACCTATGATAATTCGTCAGAGTATAGACCAAAATAATAGTCATAGCATCATAAAAACATTTTTTCAATGAAAAGACAACCTATGATATTTTATCAATTTTGTTGTGATCTTTCAAAGGAATGAAACATGCAACCCCTTTTGCATTTTTTACAAACAACTTTTCAATGAAACAAAATTTCCCAATTTGCAAATATCTTTTGACAGTAACTATTCATTGCAAAAATGTTTCAACTCCTGTGATGCCTCCGTAATAGTATAATAGTTTCCTACTGAAAAAACTAAATACAACAATGTGCATCAACTCGAAAAAATCTAGTAGTTGGCTATCACGTTTTTTATTGGTAGAACATGACCACAAAATGCCATTGCTTCATCATTTTTTTTCTTTTTTTTGGTAAGCGTGTAACTTTTCAAGGAAAGGTCAGAGAACTTTTATTCTCATGATAGACCCCTAAAAACATTCATAGCCTAAAAACAATAAAAATTTTCAGGCCGCCTTACAAGATGACGTCACAGCATACCTCACACCTTGGATGGACGCAGCTTACAAAAGTACTCCTCTGCTCAATTTGATCTTAGACGAAGTAGTATTCCTACAAAGGAACACCATGGGTATGGATCCTCAAATATTGAGTGGATTGTACCAAACCGCCGATCAACAACTGGTCAACATGGAAGGAAGCTTAAATACAGATGATGCCAGAAAATGCGTTCAAGGCTTTAGAATCATACTCAAAATTACCACCAACGCATTCCAATCGGATGGCCGTTGCTTCAAAATCCAGCAGGATAAAGCCGAACAAGCTATTATGCCATTGTTTGACACTCTTTTCCCAGCAGCACCAACTGCAGCTTGCCCAATTCCGATGCTGTGCAAGTTCGACTTGTTCAGCTTCAACCCAAAAAATATCAGAGAGCTAATGGGAGCATTGAAAGATTTACACAAACATGGCCTCAAACTCATCAAGTTCATCGTTTACTTCAAGAAGGACATCACCAGCTGCAGAAATGACCCTGAAGCCTATAAGTCCATCTCTAGCAATATTCTGAAAATGGCTCCAATTTGTCAAAAATTGTAAAGAGTGAAAACATGTTCTTAGAATTGTTCTATTAAAGGAATTTCAATTCGAATTTTTTATTATTATTGAATTTAGATCAATCCAGTAAATACAATTAATAAATGGCAGATTTGTTTTCTTGGGATGTAATTTGTTATATTTCACCAATATTTTTCCAAACCAGCCAGCCTATCATTTTTCATTATGATTTTCAAAATTGAGTTAAAGAAAAATTTTGAGTTAGGATATGCTAATATCGTCAATCTCAATGAACAAGTAAGGGTCAGGATATCAATACAAAAATAGAAGAATATCAATCAAACTCTGAGATATAAGAGAGAGACAAGTTAACAAAAAGACATATAATATCGCTATTCTTAATCCTACATTCGTTGCCAAAAATTATTTATACAAAGTATATACAAATTTACATACTCAAAATCGAGTAGGTAATTCATAAAAATGACTAATTAATAGGTAAATGTTCATGCAACCAAATTCTTCCTCCATTTTCAGCAAAATCAGCAGCTGCATGGTCTTCTCCGTTCAAAACCCATTTGGTTGTTAAGAGACCCTCAACTCCTACAGGTCCTCTGGCATGGATTCTTGCAGTACTGATACCAACCTCAGCACCAAGTCCAAATCTGAACCCATCGGCGAATCTAGAGCTAGCATTGTGGAAGACGCAAGCGCTGTCAACCTTCTTCTGGAATTCTCTGGCCTTATCATCTGAAGAAAAAACATTTCAATTAGCTACTGAATATTTAGAACGCTCTACACTTAATATGAAGACAATATTATTTCATCTTCATTTGATTGATGTAAAGGGTGTTTTTTTTTTTCGAGGTATATATTTTTAAGTTGGCATTACTGTTCAAGATGGCGACCGATTCAACTGCTGTCAAGTGATTTATTCTCAGTTTGGTTTGGCAATTCATCGAATTCCGTCGAATTCAGCCAAACGATCATCAAGTAGGGCGTAGATTCGTCGAATGGGCCCAAAATGAGATTGCCGTTTTTCCTGATTTTTATAAGCGAATTCTGTTTAGCGATGAAGCGCACTTCTGGTTGAATGGCTACGTCAACAAACAAAACTGCCACATTTGGAGTGAAGCTAATCCTCAAGTGTATGTCGAAACACCATTACATCCAGAAAAACTGACTGTTTGGTGCGCTTTATGGGCTGGTGGTCAGTACTTCTTCAAAAACAATGATGGCCAGAACGTTACAGTCAATGGTGATCAGTATAGAGCCATGATTACTAACTTTTTCATTACTGAATTGAACAACCATGATGTCCAGGAGCTGTGGTCCCAACAAGACGGCGCAACATGTCACACAGCCCGTGCCACAATCGATTTATTGAAAGAGACATTTGGTGACCGCCTAATTTCACGTTTTGGACCTGTGAATTGGCCTCCAAGATCTTGTGATTTAACACCGCTAGACTACTTTCTATGGGGCTATGTAAAGTCATTGGTCTATGCGGATAAGCCACAAACCCTTGACCATTTGGAAGACAACATTCGCCGTGTTATTGCCGATATAAGGCCAAAAATATTGGAAAAAGTCATCGAAAATTGGACGTCCAGATTGGACTACATCCGAGCCAGCAGTGGTCATTTGCCAGAAATCATATTTAAAATGTAATGCCACAAGATCATCTTGCGGATAAATAATATTCATGTCAATCGAATAATCCGTCGTTTTTTTATTGCAATTTAAAGTTCTATAGCTCTAAAAAAACACCCTTTAGTTTCACATTTATTAGTTTTAAAGTGTTCAAGAAAAGGTTAACCATGAAGTGGAATCCACCGAACACTTTTTAATTCCATATAAGATCTCAAAGTTTCCTCCACCTTAGTTAAATTCTAAAGCAAAATTTATATACCCTGGAATCACCAAGTTGAGAATGTTTAATGGTATTAATGAATAAACTGATTATCCATAGCAGTTCAGAATGCATGACATTTCTGATATTCGATTTGTAATTTGGAACAAATAACCCTAAAATATTCTGCGAGACAAGAGGAAAACAATAAACCAGTTAGAATTCGACGTCCTTTGATCCCCGAACAAAACCACAAACGAGAAGGACTCCAAAGGTTTGTTATAGAAAATAACAAACCGAAACCGGTGACAAATTTCATCGAACGGATAATATTTTGGAACAAATTGGTCTTCCGCAAAAAATGGAGAGATTCAGAGGGCAAGAGACTAACAAACCACTTCGTCGAAAACAGCACGATGGATAAAGTGCTAATAACATTATGTTTTCTACTGCAGATACGAGGATGCCAAACGAGCTCTGGCAAAACGTCAAATAAATAATTCTGTGAGAAAACGTCGGCCTTCATTAAATTACTTTATCCGAAACTTTCTCACCCTCGTTCGTAGTCCTTGTTCAGAAATAGAAACCGATAAATAATATTCAGTTCGCTGAAGAAAAATCTACTGAAAAAGATTCAACCATACACAGTTTCTCCTAAAATCAAAAAATATGCAACAGTGAAATATTTTGATTCCATTTTATTTCAGCTTTCATGATTTCGTGTTGAATATGAGGAAAACTTTTAAATAGAAAAAATAGAATAAAGTGAATTTTGGAGCTTGAAGTGATTCATGTAAGTACATACCTACCTCCTAAAATGTATCAAAATGTCACATAAATGTTGTGATTGTTTCAATCTAATAGACAAAATGTTTCTTGCGCAAGGGGAACAACAGTCCTAACCTGAGAAAGTTTGCAATTCCAGATGATACTGCTTTTTGCCCTCCAAACTACAACCATCTAGGAGATTGCTCTCGTAATCGTAGTAGTATGAGATTAAGCTATAAACTCTCTAAGATAAATAAACCTGCCTGCTCAATGTGTTCCTGTTGCCCCTTATCGCTCCAGGGAGAAATGTGTATTATTTTCCTTGCGATATCCTACTCATTTCCTTCCATTCATTTCTATTGAAGTTGCTAGATAGCGGAAAGATTATAGGCGACATTCAAACAAATGGAAAAACAACAAAATCTCTTAAAATGAGACACGTTTTTTGGGAACATTCCTAAGGAATAAAATATATTTTCGGATAATCAAACTAGTATAACAGTTGTATGGAACTGGCAGTGCCAATAATAACGGGTGTTCTTTTTTCGAGGTATATAACTTTAAGTTGGCATTACTGGTCGAGATGGCGATCGATTCAACAGTTCTCAAGTGATTTATTCTCAGTTTGGTTTGGCAATTCATCATGAATAGACTCACGCCTAAACAACGCTTGCAAATAGTGAAATTTTATTTCGAAAATAATGGTACTGTACGGAATACGTATCGCGCACTACGTCCATTAGCGATGAAGCGCACTTCTGGTTGAATGGCTACGTCAACAAACAAAACTGCCGCATTTGGAGTAAATCTAATCCTCAAGTGTATGTCCAAACACCGTTACATCCAGAAAAACTGACTGTTTGGTGCGCTTTATGGGCTGGTGGAATTATTGGTCCGTACTTCTTCAAAAACGATGATGGCCAGAACGTTACAGTCAATGGTGATCGGTATAGAGCCATGATTACTAACTTTTTCATTCCTGAATTGAACAGCCATGATGTCCAGGAGCTGTGGTTCCAACAAGACGGCGCAACATGTCACACAGCTCGTGCCACAATCGATTTATTGAAAGACACGTTTGGTGACCGCCTGATTTCACGTTCTGGACCTGTGAATTGGCCTCCAAGATCTTGTGATTTAACACCGCTAAACTACTTTCTGTGGGGCTATGTAAAGTCATTGGTCCATGCGGATAAGCCACAAACCCTTGACCATTTGGAAAACAACATTCGCCGTGTTATTGCCGATATACGGCCACAAATGTTGGAAAAAGTTATCGAAAATTGGACGTCCAGATTGGACTACATCCGAGCCAGCCGTGGCGGTCATATGCCAGAAATCATATTTAGAATGTAATGTCACAAGATTATCTTGGGGCTAAATAAAATTCATGTCAATCGAATAATCCATCGTTGTTTTATTGCAATTTAAAGTTCTATAGCTCTAAAAAAACACCCTCTATAAATACTCAAAATTCATGAATTTCGCGATAGACGTCGCGCGTCGCAACAAATTCGGACCTTCAAAATCCTACAATGAAACTGTCAAACTAAACAATTTAGAAGCTAAGAGAACTTTCTACATGAAAACAACTCCAGAACTCCCGTGTTAAAATGTATCCCACTTATTTACTAACAACTTGTACATATACATACAAATGAACACTATAAGCCTTGTTTAGCAAGACCTATATATATGTAGGTTTTGACAGACTGAGGAGGAAACTACATATATTATGCTAGTGCATACATGACATTGTGTTTTCTCAGGAAGGCTTAGAATTTACAGACGCAGAGAGCGGAAAGTCATAAATAATCCAAAAGACGAAGCTGATGTATATCATTCAGAAGTTAAATATCTAGAACCTCGATAGAAGCGTCAGAGATGAAAAGGGTACAAATTGCATCTCATTCTTCTTGAATCAATAACATCATTCGAATTGAATTGTGAAAGGAAGAGATCGAAAAAAATATAGGAAGATTGTATTATTTTTTTGAGGCTTGTACAATAAATTAATCGCCCACCAATTTTTTTTTTAAAGATGAGGCCAATTTTCATTAAAGTGTAGGCGGCCTTCTCCACCAATCACTCATGAAACATTGACGCTCTCAGCTCTTGTCTGAGTTTTTTCTTGACCTATAGATACTCGTAAAGTCTGTGCCATGACCAAAAAAAGAACATTCTCAAAGCAACAACTAAATTGATATCTTAATTAATTAATTTCATTTTTGGGTCGAGCTATGTGAGCTTAAGGTTAAGATATTTCGGACTTAATCAAATCAGTAAGACCAGAATGAAGTGGAAACCTTTCTCAAAAATTCCTTACAGAAAGATGTCAGGCAAAAAAAGTAGGTCCAAATAATTCCTCACTCGATTGGGAAAACAAGAAACCGATTATACTAAGCTTTGACAAGGTTAAATGTAGTCTTATTCACAATTCAAAACAAGTGATCTCACCATTTTCAGTGACAATAACTTCAGTATGTCCACTTCCATAGGTGTGAATGTGATTGATAGCGTCATCCATATCTTTCACGACTTCAATGCAGCACTCCAAAGCTCCATATTCGTGCTTCAACGTCTTACACTGTGGTGGTCCAAAAGTGAGGAGTTCACTGAGTTTTGGTCCGGAATATATCTTAACACCTTCCTTCTTCAACATATTGCAGATATCAGTGAACATAGTGCCGTCCATGAGAGACTCGTGGATCAGTAGGGTCTCCATGGCGTTACAAGCTGCTGGATAATCACATTTGGCATCTCTAACGATCTTCAGGGCTTTCTCTGGGCTTGCATCTTTGTCCACGTAGACGTGGCAGATACCTTCGGCATGACCCAAAACTGGAATGTGTTGGGCTTGAGATTGGATACTTCTAACCAAGTCACTAGATCCTCTGGGGATGATGAGATCGATGTGTTGTTCCATAGAGAGCAAATCTCCTATTTCTTCTCTGGTAGAAACCTGAAATTGATGGAAATGATCAGCAAAAGTAAAGTGACGTTATAAGAAATTAAGTCATTCACCCACCAATGAAATTGCATTTTCTGCACCAACTGTACTTAAGGCCTCTTTCACGAGTTCCATGAGAGCTTTGTTACTATGAGCTGCCTCCTTGCCACCTTTAAGCAACAGTCCATTTCCAGAAGCAATAGCCAAAGCTGCTACCTGAGGTAGTGAATCTGGCCTAGATTCGAATATCACTAACAGAACACCAATAGGGACAGTAATTTGCTTGAGTTCCAACCCATGCGCCAACTTGGTCTTCCTCAAAACTCTTCCTACATTGTTGTGACTAGAGTCGGCTATCTGCTTCAGACCAACAGCAAGATTCTTCAGTTTGGCAGGAGTAAGGGAGAGTCTCGACAAAAGAGGTTTGGCAAGACCAGTCTTAGAGGCTTCTTCTAAGTCCTTGGCGTTTGCATCAAGGATTTGAGATTGTTTGTCGACCAATAAATCGGCCAAGGTGTGAACACAAGACGCTCGCTGTTCTGGGGTGAGGGTTTGTAGAACTCGACTTCCCGATCGAGCTGAAATGTGATAAAGGTTTTGAGTTTTCTCATAAATATATTCGTGTAATTCAATAGATTTCATGTTCTCGGCTAAATATATTTTTCGGCAAATCTACTTCTCTTCATTTAAGGTAATGTGGCAGATATGATTTTTGTTTATATTCTACTTTACTGTCTTAGTTAAACTGCCACTGCTTGTCAAGAAACAGTCGTTTGAACTATGGCCACCAATACCACCTGATTTGAATCCTGAACCATTTTCTATACTTTACTCAGCTAAAAATATTGATTCAATTTCAGATTACACGTTAATAAAACTTCTTGATAATCTTATCGTTTCATTTCAGATGTAAGACTACAAAATGTCAAAAAATCAAGTTAAATAAATTGTTCCTTCTGGGTGGAACGCTTACAATATGATTAAGTATATTTACCACATAAATTATGCTTGAGAAATCAGAATTTGTTATCCGACATCCCAGGATTATAATTTGCTCGAAATCATATATCATTCCCTTTTCACTTTTCTTCAGCGTCTGTTCATTCTAACGAACTAAACCTGCAACTTCGGTGAAACATCTCCCACATAAATCATTAAGTTTGGAGCATTTGAAATCTGATGAAGAATATGATAACCCGTTACTTTACTCTGTTAATTCCATAAAGGAGAATGTTTCCAACCATGAAACCATTACGAAGTTTAATGCTTGCCAAAAGTCAAAGCAATTATAAGCATATGTACTGAAGGCAAACTTTAACCTTCAACTAAATAGAATAACACCGAAGTTTAGGATTCAATAATGGAGAAATTGGGAAATATCGGTTCAATAGTAATTTCACCGGTCTGTTTGTCCTGAAATCGCACTGCATCCAACATAACCATTTTCCCTAATTGAGTGTAAATGAATGAACAAATCCACATCGCACGTCGGCACCAATTATCTGCTTTTCTAAATATCAAAAGAATAGGATTGTAAAATAATTCCAAATCCTGTTGTGACATTGAAATAACTAATACCCTTTCCGAAAAAATCAATTAAAGTGGAGTTACCTTTATTCAACGTATAGCCTTTGAAAAAGCGTAACCTAAAAATGAATTTTAATATCTATGCTAATATGGCTTTGTTTCAAAATATACGAGTTTACATTAGGGAATATTTCCAATCATGTCATAAGCTTTTTCGAATGAAAAACTGATTGAATTTCATTTCAATTCATTCGGAATGCAGTCAGATTTGATATCGAGGTGGTATTGGAAATATGAAGATTATCTAGGAATCAATAATGATATAAGTACATATGATAATTTTTGCACAATATTCCGCGAAGCAATAGTTTTTCTGAACTGTTAGGCTCTGATAAATATGAATTATAAAAGGTTTTTCAATATGAATTAAACCATTCAAAGTTGTTATGATGCCAACTCTGCCAACAGAATTCTTTTTAACATTTCTTATGTCATCAATTTGTCTTCAGAAGGTTATGCGATGTTATCAATGTATTTATTTGTGAACAAAACTGTTTCACTCACCATTTTCAGCAACGATTTCTGTAGGCACAGAGCTACCAGCTGATGACTCAGTGAAGAAAGTGCCAACTTTCCTACCAGACAAAATTGTTTTTATAGCCTTTTCCTGCATACCGTTACAAATAACAACTGAAACTCCCCTGTCCAAAGCCCAGGTAGCTGCATTCACCTTCGAGTCCATACCGCCAGTACCAACCTTAGATTTTTTACCAAACTCTATGGAATTCCTAAGGTCAGACGTAAAAGTGTGCAAAAATCTAGCTCCTTGTTCCCAAGGAGGCTTGTTGTAGATCCCGTCCACATCAGACATAAGGATCAAGAGATCCGATTGGATTTCAGCTGCTAACATAGCTGCCAAACTGTCATTGTCCTTTAGACTGATGCCTCTCTTGCCTGGCCTGCCTCCAATAGGTTCATCTATTTGAGGTGGAGGAGATACAGCATCGTTTGTGTTTATGATCGGTACGATGTTAAGGCTGATCAATTCAGATATGGTGCTGAATAAATTCTTGCGAGTTTCTTCATTGTAGAAATCGGGTTTGGTCACCAATACTTGGGCTATTTTGACGCCATACTGTGCGAACATAGCGTCGTATAAGGACATAAGACCTGATTGTCCTACGGCTGCAGCAGCTCTTGGTTCCACTAGGGTTGGTGCATCCTAGAAGACATCAAAATTGAGTTTTTGGGATATCTGCAATACCTGAATATCTAACAGTTCAAGATAGATATTTGCTTTTGGTTGAAGTTGGAGTGAATGGCTATATATTCTTACCTCTCTTGTATGATCAGTAGGAGACAAAGTTTCTCTCATAGACAACGACATGAGCAATTCCTGAGTCAATTTTTGTTTTCCGAAGGCTACAGCACCACTTGTTACCATAATACATTCACGTCCTTCATTTTGACATTCTGCTACCTACAATATCAAAATATAACTTGTTACATATCATGTAAAATGTAAACTAATATGAGAGGTAAAAGAAGCTGAGGAAAAAAATCATTTTTCCAATTGAATGCAAGAGACTTCGGAGAAGTGTATGTTGATTGGTACTTCATTGATTGTTTTTTGGATTTCATACTGATTAAATTAATTTCAAATACAGAGTGTACCATGACTAGTTGTCATTATTGAAAAAACGCTTATAAAAAATAAACCACTAATCTAGATAAGTGGATTTTATTCTATTATTTCATCTATAGGATAATATTTGCTCTATGCAGATTTCTCCTTATGTGTGAGGAAATAGTTAGAAAATTATTCGTATTCCCAGAACATAAACCAACAGTGAGAGTAAGAGAAGTATTGAATAATTCATAGAAAATTTTCACTCCCCCATACTGTTTCTTACAAAGTGCATAGGATGAGTTGCCATAAGAATTATCGTAATCAGTATTCAGAGGGACTGTCAAAGGTTACTTTATGTGAAAAACAGGACGTCGAAAAGTTGTCTGGACCCGACAGAATTCAAATTTTTGCCGGCAATCGTTGCTCGGGCAAAGTTTATTCATAAACTTCAAGATTGAAGTGTTGAAATTCTATAAGTGAAGTATCTGACGAATCTCATGAAGTTTCGAAGAGAGTTTCGAATGGCTAATGTAATTACTTACTTGTTCTACGATTGAGGCTAAACGACCTAGAGCTAATCCGTGTTCATCTTCTCTGGTAATAACTGCACTTCCCAATTTGACTACTAGCCTTCTTGCGAATTTCAACTGACTGCGATCTGAAAATGTGGTCTGCCTTTTTTCCATCATTGTTTTTGTCTGAAAATTGGAATTATTTCATGAATAATTCTACACAAACTCGATTCAATATAGGATTGAAAAATTGACAAAAATTGTTGATTGAGTTCATATTAACCTAGGCCTATGGATTTTCTTAGAAATACAATTACAAAACAACATTATATTAACATAAGGACGGCGAATAGTGAATATCTGTATTTTTTTAATTTTGAACCAAAATTGATCTCAAATGATAAGGTTCAAATTCAATTCTTTCTACCTTCCGATCTGCCGTTTTAATTTCAAAACTAAGAGTTCGATCGATAAATAATTTCGCATTCAGATGCACAATACCAATTTCAAACTTCATGTGAAATTTCATGTTGTTCGCTTCATCAAAACCACATAAAATTCCAGAAGAATATCCAAAAAATTAGGTAAACTCGGACATGATCTCAGAAGACAGAAGCTTTTGGATATGCATTGATTCTTGCTCCAATTGCGCCCTTGAAGACCCTAGGAACTTTAAATAGGTGACCATATCCAAGATTCTAACTTTAATAAAAACGAGTGCGCAAAAGCTCCTGAATTCACATCAATGATTTTTTAATTTTTTTCGATATTCAGCTTGAATTTTCTATGCTTCTAACATCATCGGAACAAAGTTCTTTCAAAGCTTGAAAATGTTATTTTTATATATTCTTTTTTGTTATGAATTTTATCTGGTCACCTTGAAATGTGTTTCCTTTCTTTAGTTATGTTGCTTTTTCATTTCCTAAAAAAAAGAACTTAAAAAGTGATAAATTCTTAGTTTCCAAGGCAAGGCACTTTGCAGATTAATTGAGTGATTGAATTAAGTAGAATTTAGTATTTGAACAATCAGGCTAAAGGTGATTTCACGTAAGTACTTTTTGGGGTTAATGTTGATGAACACTCAGCGAAACAATCCATCCAAAAATGACTTCCTTATTGAGCTACCGTTTGGACTGAACTTCCACGCTAGATTAGAGAGAAAATAATAACAGTAGGCGCAAGAACTTCCCTCTAATTCTCACCAAACCAACAAATTCTCACAAGGCCTATCTAAGTTTCGAAGATATAGTCACAAATTTGTTGAAGTATATTTAATCCAATAGAAGACTAATTAACGATATCTTAGCTGAATTCTAAATTACACTCAGTAAATTTCTTGAAACACCCTTTCGGTAATTTGTCTGAATTTCGTTTTCTCTCCATCAATTTAGTATTCCTAATGAGATATAAATTAATTGATTGGTTAACATCTTCATCTGCGTATACCCGCATAATTATTGGCTTTTTCTTTGTTCAAGAATTCTTAATTCTAAATGATTATTCTAATATTTAATTAGCGATAATACATAGCGTAACAAAAGCACAAAAATCATACGACAAACTCTTTCAAATCATGAATTCATTGTTCGGTAAAAATATATATGCGTTTCTTTCGATTATAGTCGAACGAATAGTTTAAGTAACAAATCAAGGTCCACATAAGCAATAATATTATATTTATCATTGAACATACAGACCTTGACATCGAATGTATATCACATATTGATATACATTTTTTACTTCTTATTCGAAATTTATTGATATTCGTGGATATTGATTTAGCTACTAATAAGGGAAATATATTTGTACGAAATAAACAAATATGATCGTTTTAAAGAGAAGCAGAATGACATCTCCTGACTCTTATTTGGTTGTTCAATATGATATGTTACAGAATTATCACCAATATGGATGAATAATTGGTATGCAGGTTATGCTTCAAGAGTAGAAATAATTCCGTATGAAAATATTTTTACCTTCTTATTAAGAGGGTTAACACAGAGCATAATTTCAAAACACACTAGCAGTTAGGAAAAGAACATCGATCGAAATAGAGATTGAATGGACACATTCAACTCTGATATATTCATCCATTGCAAAAACACCTGACTGGACTTTCGAATTGAATATAATGGAATACCTTTCCTAGAACATTCATGTATTTTGCTCGACGAGATATGTTAATCTGGTAAATAACCAGCTGCTGACCTTAGATGACGCACACGTGGACTCCAGTGTTTATAATTCTAATTAAACTTGGATAAACACACTCTGTATACTAGAGACATGATTAAATAATATATTTTCTTATTGATTAATTCTCTGAAATCAAAACATATAACCTCATATCCAGTGGGTAGTAAACAGCTAATATAAAAATGAGGAAAGTGCTGACAAGAAGTCAAGAGCTTTTGAGTGATCGTTCATTTATGCGCCAACTGCACACTGAACGTCCAAAACGAGGTCCAGGACCGCCATCGAGTGCGAGATCCATAGCAGATCAATGCTTTCAAAACAAAGGACATCCTGTAATCTTCTGTAAAGTTTAGCGTCGAATTCGAAGCTTTTGGCTTTCAATCTCATCGACCACATCTTCTGCTCTTGCCGGCAGCTCGTCATCTACATCAACGTTTGGAGTGGTGTACCCAGCGATTTTGAATGGAGCATGGTGGTCTTCAAGGACGAATCCTTGCTTAGGATTGCATCGTATATCTAGAGACTGTCACAATGTGCATTTTTCTGCTAAGCAGCATGTGCTCCACACTGTAGGAGTTATGGTATGGTATGAGATGCTATTGTTTATAACGGATGTTTTTTCTCGAGGTATATAACTTTAAGTTGGCATTACTGTTCAAAATGGAGACCAATCTGTCGAATGATTTATTCTCAGTTTGGTTTGGCAATTCATCATTAATAGACTCACGCCTGAACAACACTTGTAAATAGTGCAATTTTATTTCGAAAATAATGGTTCTGTGCGGAATCCGTATCGCGCAATACGTCCATTAGCGATGAAGCGCACTTCTAGTTGGATGGCTACGTCAACAAACAAAACTGCCGCATTTGGAGTGAAGCTAATCCTCAAGTGTATGTCGAAACACCGTTACATCCAGAAAAACTGACTGTTTGGTGCGCTTTATGGGCTGTTGGAATCATTGGTCTGTACTTCTTCAAAAACGATGATGATCAGAACGTTACAGTCAATGGTGATCAGTATAGAGCCATGATTACTAACTTTTTCATTCCTGAATTGAACAACCATGATGTCCAGGAGCTGTGGTTCCAACAAGACGGCGCAACATGTCACACAGCTCGTGCCACAATCGATTTATTGAAAGACACGTTTGGTGACCGCCTAATTTCACGTTTTGGACCTGTGAATTGGCCTCCAAGATCTTGTGATTTAACACTGCTAGACTACTTTCTGTGGGGCTATGTAAAGTCATTGGTCTATGCGGATAAGCCACAAACCCTTGACCATTTGGAAGACAACATTCGTCGTGTTATTGCCGATATACGGCCTTAATGTTGGAAAAAGTCATCGAAAATTGGACGGCCAGATTGGACTACATCCGAGCCAGCCGTGGCGGTCATATGCCAGAAATCATATTTAAAATGTAATGCCACAAGATTATCTTGCGGATAAATATAATTCATGTCAATCGAATAATCCATCGTTGTTTTATTGCAATTTAAAGTTCTATAGCTCTAAAAAAACAACCTTTATACACAGGGTGAGTCAATAGTGCACGATCGGTTGATAACTCTTGTAAATTTTGAGCTAGGAGAATGATTCAAATTTTGACGGAATCGAAAGCACTCAACGCATAAGCTTAAATCATTTTTGGCTCTACAAACTGGACCGACTCATAACATCACCCTGTTTTTTTTTTTAATGGGAATTCCCATTATTTATATCATACTCTTAATCACCATGAAATTCTGATTTCGAGAATCCCCACTTGCCATTATATATTCTGTGGTACTTTTGACGTAGATCTAAGTTTTTTTTGTAAATGAATAGAATTTATGGAATTTTGAATACTTATTCGAAATTAAGTTTGGACGCTCTTCATTATTATTTAGACATTTTGAGATACTCTGTGACATAACAGTTAATAATAAAGTATAGTACGAAATTTGTTTTGTCTTCATCCTTTCTGCTGCTCTATTAACAAAATATTAAATCAAAACTCGAAACTTCCGCATCATAAATCTCTTCTAAAACATTCTTCTTCCTCACTGAAACTTAAAATTGTTTTGACTTATTCATCTGAAGTGAAATGTCCCAATTAAATTTTCAGGAATACTCAGTGTCAAGAAATAAAGCATAATATTATTTGATGTCGTGTACGTAAGTCTCTTCCAAGACAATTCCCCCCCTTTTCTCTCATTGTTTGCTCTTCCGGGTAGAGGTTTTCAATGGAGCACTTTGATAATTCATGTTCTCATCGCAAGAATAAGATGTCCTTCGTAGAAACTTCAAATGAACATTTTGTGTTCAAGAGGGGCAGTGAAATATTGCTTTCCAGTCTATGGTCATTGAAAGATGTTCATTATTTGTGAGAAAAGAATCAGAAAGCAATATACACATAGGAATTTCCAATAAAAATGATTCAATTTCAAATAGGTATATATATCGCTCAAACGAGCTTTTATTTATTTTTTTTGGGAGAATCACGGTTACGTAAGTATAACATGAATATGAAATTTCTGTGAGTGAAAATTATTATAAAATCAAATAATGACCTGTAGTTCAGACAAATAATTTGTCCGAGCTTCTATCACGATCTTTTTTCTATCAAATCTAATGATAAACTGCTTACTGAACAATTCTCTAATTCCAACTCGGTTGAATTTCGAATTATATCGGTAATAAAAGATAGGCAACGGTTCAAATCTATAAATTCGAAATCTTATCTGCTTTATTTACAAGACTCAATAGTTACTTGTGTTACAAATAATCTAGGAAAATCCTTCAAAATACAGATACGTATTACGTACATTCCAAAAATTATTTATTCATATCTGTTCGTCTGATGGTGATATATCATACAAACAAGAATCATTTGAGGAGATTGAATTATTTCAACTAGTAACAGTATAAGTTTACTTTTTTTATTAATTTGGAAAAGTTCTTGCATCATAACCAAAGGGAATTATTTCTACTGTCATATCTTATCAAATTATTCATGATTAAGATTAAGTGTTTTCACAATTTTTTATTACATGGTTAATACCTACATAAACGTAAGTGATATAGACTACTATCTATGATTTTAAAGGCTGAAATTCAAGTATTCAAAATCACAAAGTATTCCAGTCGTCAAAAAAATTCGACATACAATAACGAAATAGAACAAATTTCTTGGTACGATGTTACTGCATACAAATTTTTGATTATTAGTTCTAGCCCTTATTTATATTTAAGATTTATATATTTATAATTCATATTTAAGAGTATCTTATAATTTTTTCGATAATTCAATCGTATTTCAAAACTTATAAACTTGGGTTCAAAAAACTTCCAAGAAATTTAAATTTTTTGTATATCAATAGCAGATTTTTTTGAGATATTCTGCTGTAGTCCTTTCAACATTCAATGTTTAAGAAAATTTTTTAAAAATGGGATAAGCAAAGACGTAAAGTCCGGAGCATTTACTCAATTTCTTATTTGATGTAATTTAATCATTTACTATCTCATGCTTTGATATAATTATGTTTTCAAAATATAAACTAGAGTCAAAGCTTTCTGGTCTACGACCAAAATGGAAAAAGCGCGCAAAAATGAGATGATTTAATAAACTCAACTTGAAAGCATGATCAAAACGTTATCTATTTGTATATTAATCAACAAATTCCAAGTAGGTATAGATGATAAAATTCAAGGGTAGAAAATACGTAAGTCAATTGCGAATTTGCTAAACAAAGAATCGTTATCCGGGTTAACGCATCATGTAAACTTGTAAACAATTATAGAAATAATCATCATGCGTATGTGATATGTTTTGTTCTATCTAAAACACTTCAATAAGATCAAGGAGAAATTTATTGTTCTCGAGACAAGCTTAAGTTTTATTATTCGGAACATTTGAAGTACTTTTTTAATTTATTGAATATTTTTCAATATCCTTCCGTAGGCATAATCACTTGGTATAAAAATACAATGTTATCGTAGATTAAAAATTTGTTCTTGCTACAACTATACTTATCCCTATTGTTTTTGCAATTTGTAGGTATTGTTGGAAGTTTTTATATACGATTTTCGACGATTGCAAATAATCAGACAAAATTTCTGTTTGCGAATCAATTTTCCTAATCAGACCCTCGCAAATCTATTAAAAAGTATCCAAGATAACTATTCTATAGACCCTCCATTTGATGCAATTCTGGGCAAATATTCAATTGTGTATCCAATTAAAGTAAATGATGTGTTTAATAGATAGGTATTGATTTACTTTAGCACATTTCAAAGATAAATAACTTATTATTCGAGAGATAACCAGAAGCACAAGATAAAAGAGAATAATTTTCAAAGAATTTTAACGAATCTTGATGCCTTTGAAAATTTTTTACAATGAAAACTAATAGGTACCAACATCTCTCTTCATTTTTATGATCAATGATTTTGCTCGAGTAAAACCATACGAAGTAACATAAAAAATACAAGTAGGTATGTAAGAACAAACATGAAATAGAAAAAAATAACAATTTGCGTTGGACAAAAACTGATGGAAAATCAGAACAAATATTTCAATTCAGGACAATAAATGTTTACATCGAAGAAGTCGTGCAGTTGATTTATGCAACAAGAATATGCACGAAACTTGAAATTTTCAGGGTAGGTTCAGAGTTATACTCATACGAAATGTTCTCAATAATAAATAAATTCCCATGAACTGAAAATCAGCAATTAGTTGCAAAATATTGAATTCATTGTCAGGGCCACCACCAGGAGCAGCATAGCGGACATTTTGCCAGGTGGGCCAATTTTAGGGGCGCAAAGTCAGTTAATAAAACAAGACTTTTTGCACCTTTAAAATTTCGAATTGATAAATATGATTCCATATGGAATTGAAAAGCTGCATCAGATGAATAGCAGAGGATCTTTTGAAGAAAATTCAGTAGATTAGTCAAAGCAGGGCGGTAAAATTTTATTTTGCCGGGGCTCTAAAATGTCTGGTGGCGGCCCTGTTCATTGTTTTGAACAAAAGTTATTGCGTTGAAAGCATCACATATTTCTTTGTTTTCAACAATTCTCACAGACTAAGAAGTTTCATGGTTTATCATTTCATGAAATAACGCAGAATTCTCAAAAAAAAACTATTCAAATCTAGTATTATACGAAAGAAATTAAATTTTTGGAGATTATATTTCAATCTAAGTTTATATGTTTTGAAATATGAATAAAATTATCAAACAAAATATTATTCTTAAACTATAGATAAGGGCAACTACGAAATTAGAAAAATATTCAGTAACAGTATTGTAAGTCATAGAAAATTTTCACTATTTAGTTATTGTATGTTGTATTTTTTCGAGGAAGTGATTACTTTTGACTCCTTGAATTTCAGCCTTTAAAATTCATAAATTCTATTCTATATCTTTAAGGTTTATGTAGGATTTAACAGTGAAATATAAAATTTTGAGAACATTTCATCTTAATCGTGAATAATATGATAGTAGAAATGGGTAGCTTTGAATTCATGGTTTTGGTAGATATGCTTTCTCCAAAAAACTGCTAAATGACATTACTTTTTCTGTATTTTCATGACGTGCAGCAGACCCTGAAGGTTTCATATCCGATTTGAGCTCAGAAGACAAAAATCTACATACAAAATTATAAGAATACGAATTTGAACGAACGCTCAAATGCTACAGAGTCCATGTCAGTGCCGTTTCCCTTTTTATGCGATTTTCGGATTACATTCCAAAACGTAAACATGGAAAAATTCAAGGCAGTTTTACTTCAACGATTTCAAAAGTTAAACTGCAGAAATATTCAACTACAAACTTAAGGTAAATAGATGAGAAATTAGCAAACTAAAGAAAACGTCATTGTCGATGAAATATAACACAATTTTTGCAGCATAATCAATCTAACCCTTCACATTTGGAAACACTGGGTAATACCTACGTGCAGCTTTGCTTTCGAGCTGAGAGTACTGAGATACGAGCGTACCTGCAAGACAGCACACCTTGGGCCAGAATTGACCGAAAGATATCGTATGGCACTTGCAGCAGCGGGCCTTAAGGCCCCAATTTGACCAGGAGCCCTCATGCCAATATGGCACAGACGATGACAATCCTTAACGGCTTGTCTGACAAACATCTTCCTCGCACTAAATCACTTTTTCAACTCGGATCTATCACTACCTCTTCGAACAATCAACTGATCCTTATAGCCTGCAATATTACAGATTTTTGTTAACCTCTTGAGTTCGATGATACAATTCGAACTATGCCCATTGATATGGCACGCGTGATAATGGTGAATGAGAGTTTGGTAAATAAGAACAGGGACGTAGCAATTTGGATACATTGCCATCGATTAGATTAGGAGAAAAGATGTTTGAGTAAACGATTTGTTGTCTATTTAGACTTGTCTGAATTTGGGCCTGCAAAGAAGGCGTCACTGTTCAAATATCCCTAATAACCCTTTATTAGGGATGTTTGAAGAGTGATGCATTGTTTTTGTTCGAAATATCCTCTTTTGTGATTCTTATTCATCAGAGATAATATAGGTAGATACAAATTACAAATGAATGCTTGTATCGGCTCTCCCAATTTCGTTGTCTAGTGAGAGGATCTCGGAATCCCTTCGAGCTAGAAAAAAATGAGTGGTGCATTTTCGGGCTCGATTTTTGGGGGGATTAATCTGGCGAAAACCGTAACCTCATAAATTCAACTGTTTACAAACTATAAGAAAAAAGTGTAAAATGGCGTGAAATGAAAAGTTCTCATAACTTCGTTATTATTGGTTGTATTAAATTGAAATAGAAACATCCCGCAGGCACTTTTTTCAGTAGTATCCGTTTTGAAGTTATAATACAAACTTGTGTTTTTTAAATGTGAATCATAACAATTTCTCTAACAAATAAAATCGCTTAATTTTTCCCTACATCTATAATGATCTGTGATCAGATAATTAAAATATTCAGTGGCCATCAAGGTCTCCGGATTTAACATCGTTAGATGTTTTCCTTTGATCCCATTTCATTTTCAACAGCCTGTATCTTTTCTGTGAATTCTGTTCTCCTCATAATTTCAAAAATACTGAATACTGAGTAATATGATTAAATTTTGCTATTGGAAGTAATATCGCACGATCTGAACAAAATTTTGTTTGTAGCCACAATACCTAATACTCCATATACATATAATATACAAAATTTCAACTGGATCGCATCAGCAGTTTTAAAATTATCAAGAAAATGGCATTTCGAAAGTCTAACTTCAAAACTATCGGGAGGATTTTGCCTATAAGCGAATTCAATCATGTTATTCGAAATGAGAATTTCCTCAGACAATTCTAAATTTGTATGGGTTTTTCAATTCGAGGGTATCGTGTTTACGGACGTAATTGAGTTTGAACCCAAATTCTTCATCAGAAAGTAGAATCTAATCGATCGATACTGATCTCGGCCTAAAATTCAAACACCGCCGTGACAAAATTTATAGTTCAGGGAAATATCGCTCCAAACCACTCTTAATTTTACACAATAGTTTTTTATCTTACAGAATATCTAAAATAATATATAGAGCATCCCTGCTGCCATCTCACGAACGGTATTTGTATCACAAGCTGGTTTCTGTAAGTTTTCTGATGTTCCAAATTCCATGCGTCATCTATCGGTTGTTTTGGATACTACTGTCTTGGTTTTAATTTGTCAAACAGATGGCGTTGAAAGTGGTGAAGATTTGTAGTAGAAGTTAAAAACTGAATCGATTCTATAACTTGCTTTTTTTACGGGTCTAGCTCCTATAGACTTTCAGAATAAATTTTAAAACTGGTGTTACCGGTCTATCTCTTATAGACCGGATTTCTCATTTTATTTTAATATTTTTCCAAAACGTAAACTAGTATGTAATAAATATTTCTCAATTTATTAGTAACAACATGCAACTAAAACGCGGAGAACGAGTCTTATCTTGACCTCAAGAAATATGATATTCCCCACTAAATTTTAATAGATCCAAAATTATAATATAGGGTAACTTAAGTTTTTTAAATTACTCTAAATTGTTGAATTTTTATCTCTTCAGGATTAGTTGGTAGCTCAGAATAGAGATAGGTTATTAATGTTCTAAGGTTGGTAGGATGAAATGATTTGTCCAAAGACATAGTGAATGATTGGAATACCAATAATATGGTATCCAGTATTCAACAATTTGTTTATAAGAGTAATTAACTATAATAACTATAAACTATACAAAGACGATATATCAAATAAAAGTATAAGATATAAAATCATATAACTTATTTATTACTTTATTTCAACATTTAAAACTAAATCACATAACCCTAACATTGATAAAAATATATGACATATGCTAAAATTGTCTCGAAGTATATTCATAAGGAATGTAGAATGGCAAAAATTCAATAAAAATAAATTCCTCCTGTTGCATATTACAGCCTTAACAGAATTCAGTTAGCACTGTTGAATTTTTTTATACCTTTTAGAACAACATCCTTATTCATTCCATTTTTAACCAAATGAGAAACGACACCCATTTTTTCCACATCCTTGATATTTCTCCCCTCATCATCAAAGAAGAGCATGTCCTTATATGCAACTCCACTTTGATCCCTTATCCTGAAAATAACAGATTCAATAAATGAACTTTCAATAATTAGTTTCAGTCTTATTGACTTCCTTATAAAAAAAGACAACTTATAGCATTACAAATAATAAATTCTAGCTGTAGATGGACTATACAATTAATTGTAGGTATAATGATTACTAAGAATATAGTCGGTTTAGAAAACGATACCTGATTTGTGAGCTTAGTTCAAAGATATAATAAAACTGAAAAAAAATTTATTGGAATTTGAATATCTACTTCTTGTTACTTTCTGTAAATGTATCTTCTAAACTGAACATAATATGATTTAAAATAAGAAAGAGCCCAGCCAATGGTAAGAGGTAATACTTATACATATAAAATAAGAAACAAAATCAGTAATAACACCTCACAAGCATCGATTCTTAAGTAAATATGCAAGATAAATCCCAATAATGAGACTAGAACATCTTTAATTCGATACTTTCACTCACATACATGATATTTACCTTTCGAAATGGGTTGTTTTGCATCCCGGAAATATCTCAACGAATGAGAAATATTGACTCCAATCAAAAAAATCAATAAGCTGTTTAGCGCCTTGTATTTCACTTGTCCTAGAGGCTACACCTAATTGAATTCCATTATCAATAAGACTTTTCAAGACAACTGTAGACTGAGGAAATGGCTTTATAGTTTTCCCTTCTTTGTCAACAACAGTTCCATCAGGTCTAAAAATTTGAATCAAATGAGGAGGCTTTTTAACTCAATATAACTATGCGTTTTATGTTACCTTTTTTCAAATGGGGGAGAATAATGGGTATCTACCCAAAATGGCCAAAGGGTGAAATCTGTTGAAAAAAAATATTATAAATAGAAATATACAGAATAAGTGAGATATGATTACTTCAAACTGTTAAAAAGAAATCCAATGAAAAATTGATCATGGGGATATTTTGATATCATTACAATATTGATAATTTTAATATATTAATTTCTATTCGTGCCTTACCCAAATCGAAAACAATTAGAATGGGTTTATTTCCTCCTATTTTGAACATTTCAACTTTCTGTTATATGTTATATGTTCAAGACATTCAGTTACATATCTCATGGAAATCCATATAAATCACGAGACATCAGGAATTTATTTTCCAATTAAGCTATAAATAAAAAACGGGTTTTCTTTGAAATTTGAAACAATGACAGAAGAAAAACTAAAGATTGGAAAAACCAACAGTGCTGCCACTATAAAAAAATTACTCTACTAATGAAATTATAAATAGCTAACGCAAAAGGATTACTGTTGTTTTATAAATATATTTTAATTACGCAATGCGCACTTCATAATTAAAAAAAAACTACCTATGTCTTCCATTATAAGAAATTCGCCGCTATTAATTTTAGTGTAACAACATTCAGTAATAAAGCAAATCTAATTAGAAAAATTATAATTTTCTTCACACTCTATTCTCAAAATGCTCCCCAAGTCCAATAAGAAAATTGTGAATGGGTATGGGTGTGACTGGTTTCTATTTCTATGTTTGATATTCATAAACAGTACATAGATTGTTTTTGTTTTAGCAAAAAACTAGTATTCCTCTGTTTTGTCAGGAATATCGTTAACAGAGGAAAAACTGTTTAAAAAAGATCACGATTGTGTAATCAATGAGTAATAAAGTTTGATGTGGATACTGGTTAACTCAGATGACAGATATCTATTAACCACAGCCACAGCATTACCTACCAATAAGCTGAGCTTGAGCAGGAATGAATTCACATCACCTGATTGACGTTGTAGATGATATTTAATTATTGGTGTCCAAGGTTTTGTCCTTGCTGGTGAATAACACGGCATACTACGAAGTTCGTCAATCGGGATTTCGAAAATCCAATGAAATTTCTCAATTTTTCATATCTTCCAACCCATTGAAAGATTCATTATGATGTAAGATTATAGTGTTTTTCACAAAATATTCGACTTTGATTATGGATTGTTTTTAGTGTTCCATCATTATGATAAATAAATTGCTAAAATTTGCATAAGGAAATTGCTGAAGTTGGGAAACAAGTTTCATTTGAATGAGGATATTAATGGAGGCGACAACCAAAAGATAAGGTTTCTCAAGAAGGTGAAAAATTGTCAATAATAATGTTGAAAGCAATGGGCATGAGAGCAATTTTCTTGTTTGTGTTTGGCTGCATGGTAGGTTTAGTGAACAGTGCATATCCAACAACCGAATCTATTGGAAACAATATCATGCCATGTTCTTTAAGACAGTTTACTTGTGCGAATAAAGAATGTATAGCAATCTCATTTTTTTGTGACGGTGAGAAAGACTGTAAAGATGGTTCAGACGAGGATCCAGTCGCTTGCTCAAACTCTAAAAATGCTACCTGTGCCGAAGACGAGTTCAAATGTGTGATCAATGGTACTTGTATGCCAATTCACTGGCAATGTGACGGAGATAAAGACTGCAGTGATGGTAGTGATGAAGACGAACAAATGTGCCAAAATAGAAGCTGTGGTCCAGATCAATTCACCTGCCGCTCAACTTCTGGTGAATGTGTTCCTCTAATTTGGATGTGTGATGGTCATAAAGATTGTAACGATGGAAGTGATGAATGGACATGTAATGAAACTTGTAGATCAGACGAATTCACATGTGCCAATGGTGATTGTATACAAAAAAAATGGATGTGTGATTCTATGGATGATTGTGGAGATGGTTCTGATGAAAAAGATTGTCCCATAAGAACTTGTGATCCTAAAACAGAATTCCAATGTAATGAAAGCCACTGCATACATTTGAAATGGAGATGCGATGGTGAAAAAGATTGCATAGATGGCAGAGATGAAATGAATTGTACTGGTGGTGAAATTGAACTACCCATTTGTGGTCCTGATGAATTTCAGTGTAATGATAAAATAACCTGCATTAAAAAAGCGTGGTTGTGTGATGGTAAAAAGGACTGTTGGGACGGAGGAGATGAATCACCAACAATTTGTCCAAATATTACTTGTCGTGCGGACCAGTTTCAATGTAGGGATAAGACTTGCATCAATGGTCATCTCCATTGCTCGGGTCACCCAGATTGTGCTGATGGAAGTGATGAACTGGATTGCGGTTTAACAGTCGCTAGGTGCAACCCGAAAACCCACTTTGACTGTGGTGGTGGTAGTTGTATTCCTCTATCACAAGTCTGTAACAATCAACAAGATTGTCCTAAATGGGAAGATGAACCTACTGACAAATGTGGTACGAACGAATGTTTGATTAACAAAGGGGGGTGCTCTCAAATATGTGTAGATATGCCAATAGGCTATCATTGTGAATGTAAATCAGGCTATAAGCTAGTAGATAACTCTACTTGTAGAGATATAAACGAATGTGAGATTCCAGGCAGTTGTTCCCAAATTTGTATCAATGAGAATGGAGGATTCAAATGCGATTGTGAAAAAGGCTACCTCAGAGATCCAAGAAATTTGACAAAATGTAAAGCTATTGAAGGTCATGCTTCTTTATTATTTGCAAAACGAAGGGACATACGTAAAATATCACTTGACCACCACGAAATGACTAGTATAGTTGATAACACTAACTCAGCCACAGCTTTGGACTTTGTTTTTCGAACAGGAATGATTTTCTGGAGTGATGTAACAGATAAAAAAATATATAAAGCTCCAATTGATGAAGGTAACGATCAATCAACAGTTATAGATCAAGATATCACAACTTGTGATGGTTTGGCTGTAGACTGGATTTACGATCACTTATACTGGACTGATACAGGCAAAAATAGCATCGAATTGGCTAATTTCGATGGAAAAATGAGGAAAGTTCTGATTCAAGACAACTTGGATGAGCCAAGGGCCATTGCTCTGAATCCTATAGAAGGCTGGATGTTCTGGACAGATTGGGGCGCCAAGCCAAAGATTGAGCGAGCTGGAATGGATGGATCTCATCGTCAAACTATAGTATCATACGATGTCAAATGGCCTAATGGTTTAACATTAGATTTGATGAAGAAACGTATCTATTGGGTGGATGCGAAACTAAACATCATATCATCTTGTGATTATAATGGCAGCAATAGAAGAATCATTTTGAATACTGCAGAGTATCTACGACATCCATTTTCAATCACAACATTCGAAGATTGGGTTTACTGGACTGACTGGGACAAAGCTGCTGTGTTTAAAGCTAACAAATTCACAGGTGGGGAAGTGCAGTCGGTAACATCCTCTTTTGAAGTACAAAATCCCATGGTGATCCATGTGTATCACCCTTATCGTCAACCAGATGGGGAAAATTACTGTCAAGCAGTTAATGGTCACTGTTCACATTTATGTCTACCTGCACCTCAAATCAACAAGCATTCTCCAAAGATATCATGTGCTTGTCCTGAAGGATTAAGAATGTTGCCAGATAGTTTAACTTGTGTTCAAGATGAAATATCAACTACTACAGATCATGAAAAAGTTACTAATAGAACCATTCAAACTAAACCTTATATTCCTAAGAATACCAACAAAACTAAAGAACACAATGAAATGGCTGATAATTCTGGTGTTATAGCTGGAGTTGCTATTGCAATCACTCTGATAGCTTTGACTATCCTTGGTATCATTTTATATTGCATATACAGACATTATGCAGATAGGAACATAACATCCATGAATTTCGATAATCCTGTTTATCGGAAAACAACTGAAGATCAATTCTCATTAGAAAAAGGTAAATTTCAGCCAACAAGACCATATCTTAGTACCGTCGGGGAAGAAGCTCAACATCCCCTTACCAGTGCCAACACAAACGACCTTCCTTATTAGTTCATTTATCATGAGAGTCCAAATTTTTACCAAAAAGTATTCTAGCAGAGAATTTCAAAACAAGCAGATCTTGAATATTTCTCTCTTATATTATATATAGCTTTTTTTTTGGATAAAATTTTCTTCTATGGTTGTTGCCAAACAAACGTACTAAGTGTGTATCAATTTTTAAGGATATACTGAAGCATATATTTAAATATTCAATGTTTAATTGTATCAGGCTCAAGTTAAGAGTTTCTGCCCAAAGAATTATCGTAGTTGTAGTTGTGAATTTTTCTAATTTATATAATTTATTATAAGTAGTTGATATTGAATTTATGATTCTGCAGTAATAGTTGAAATGAATTTGTTTCATTATGCTTTCTCTGTGATATTTGAAAATCCGGTGCATGAATAGAACTAAATTCAATTAGTCACTAAATTACATGTATTTGTGAGTTTTTAAACAAAAGCGTTGTTTTTTCTCCAGAAATTTGTTTTTTTTTTGTACCCAGTGGTTATGGATAAAAGTGTAAATCAATATTTAGGGAAATTAGATGGAATTATAGGATAATTTCTATAGGCTGCATTAGATCAATGAGTTTCATGTTCCTAGTTTTCAATTTAACTTTTCACAAATATTTCTCTAATAAATAATTTCAGTGTGAGCTGCTCAATCATATCTAATGTGGTTAAAATGTGTTAATAAGAACTCTATGGAACTGTGATTATTATTTAAGTTACATTTATAATTCATCAGAGATATTTATTCAGAACTTGCTACAATATAATTCTTTTTTTGTTTTTCATTATCCTTACTGATACATTAGTATTAATAAGTTCTTGCCTAATTAAATGCCTTTGTGTTTTTAGTGTACATAATAAGTTATCCATATTTTATGTATTTTTTAAATTGTTTTATTTGTAATTTGTGCAAATACATGTAAAAAACACATTTAGACTCTATTTTCCTTCAAACATACTGCTACTTACACCAATGAAAAATCTGCCAAATATTTTCAAGGAAGAAATCAGATGGAAAATAAGATTCCAAAAAGGAAGAATTTAACTTTCAAAAAAAGATATAATGTGTTAAATTTCAAAATTAGGATCAAAACCATTATGTTATATACATAGTAAAAAAAAATTCTATAAAATCCACATAAGTATACTTGATAAAGGTTTTTCAATTAAAGTATTAAATAATTACACTATGTAATACCTCTACTTTTGATATTACATCTATCCAAAAATATTATATCAACCAAAAATCTAATTTTTTCTTTTGACCTATCCTAATGATTTCAACATTGTTAAAAAGATTCTATTTCTGGACAAATACATCGAAAGTAAAGGCAATACATAGTGAAATTTTTCAATATTAATAATATCAATATTGAAAAATATATAACTTAATACTCAAATATAATTATTAACAAACCACTTAATTTGAATTAATGCAATTATAGATTATTATTTTGAAAACAAACGGTACTAATACCATTCCGTAAGCTTAATAATAAAAAATTGATTCATTATTCGCTGTAGGTACTGTTGTGATCAGTAATTCTTATGAAGTTCAATTACAGTTTGAAATTTAAATTAATTGACCTCTTATACGTGAATGATGCAAGGATCATCAGTTAGGATTGATTTATAACGTGTTCAAAAGGAATTTCAGTATAATTCAAACTCGATTATTAAATCTGCTTAGGACCTTGAAAAATATAGTATGAATTGGAACAATAAAATCATCAGGTTTCTATTTGAAAAAATATACGTATTTCTAGCAGGTAGGAATGTCAATGAAGGTAGGTACAAGCAGAATGTTGATAAGATAATTCAATAAAAATATTAAATATTGAAATTATTCTTTGAATGATAGATTTGTATAGTAGAGTAATGTTTTTTTTCGAGGAGTATATGATGAATTTTATTGGAATAAAATAACCTGCGAAAAAACGTAATGTAGTTTCTTATATGTCCTGGTAGAAATAATGAAGTAACACTTGAACAAGTATGCAAATGATTGTGTATATCCATAAAAGATATAATTAAATGTATGTAAACTTTTCAATATTTATGAATATGATTCCCAATTTTGATTTCATATGAACTAGAATTCAAAGGTCCTCAATATCCATTTGAATTTTCAGTTTCAAAATTGATATCAGTAATGTTATTTCGACTGCAACGTAATATATATTCATTATTTTCATGGGTTTAAAATTTTTGTAGATATGAAATCAAAAACGAAATCATTGAAAATAAAAAAAAGAAATTAACTTCAGTGATCGATCCAAATGTCAAGTTAAGGTTAGGTGCCAATCGTTGTCATTTCTTTGTTTATTTCAGTCGCGAATAATATGGCAGTGGGGCCATACCACCTAGCACAAATATTTTGTATATTCTTGTTAGCAAATAGTGCAAGGTCTACACCTACTAGTGCTTTCACACCTGAATTCAATTCATTGAAAGTAGTATCAATAAAACCATCGTGTCAAAATGAAGATTACAACAAAATTGAGTTTGAAATACAAGGCAGAAATATTGTCAATGGAATACGCATCAAGGCAACGAAAATTCCGTCTGAAAGAAATACATTGTGTACAGAAACCTTAGATGTGTCTTATAACATAAGTGATGTAGCAACTAGTGAATTTAAATCAGCTAGATATGTACTTATAGTGCCGAAAAGTGTCGAGGAGAAAATTTATCTGTGTTTGCCTCATAATTTACACAGTAGTACGGACAAGATCCCAGCCTCTATTTTAAACAGTGCAAAATACCTATGGTATCATCAAGGAAATGATATAAGCATTGATCTCACACATCAGTGCGCCAAAGACAATCAAAATGCGTAAGTTTCTATAGTTCTTAAAAATACAAGTGAAAGGACAAATAACAAAATAATGCATGAATATTGACCGAATTCAATTTTCTTTGAAATCCAGTCAATTTTTCCGTAACTAGTAGAAGCTGGATTGATCAGGTCCAGTAAGACTATCGGCATCTCATCGCGCTGTTTTCAAACCTCATTTCCTGATTGTAGTCTGAAAATCTCAGAATATCTAAAAATACCCACTGTTGAAATCTCATTTGGAGAGAATATTCCAGGGTTAGGTACGAATATCAACGCTTAAGAAGCTTGATTGTGTAATATATGCGAATACTTCAGTTTGACCTTGTCCCTCAAACTTCCTTCGAGTGCCGCAGGGTTAAAAAAAATCGATGTAAAAAAGGTTGAATTCTTTGAATTCGGCGTTAGTTCGTCAAAAATATCTAGAACTCTAGATAATATGAACTCTTGATATGAATTATTATATTCCTCTATAACATTATAATAGTGGTACAAACTGTTATCTGCCCATGTAACTACTCGACGCTACATCATTGATTATATCAATTAAAACTATATGTTGCAACTGGATTCACGATGCGAGATAAAAATTCGTATGATATCCTGAAAAAACTTATTAGAAATACGCATGTTATACAGGGGGCGTCAATAATGCACACCTGCTAAGATTTCAAATGATTTTTGGAAATATCGGGAAGGGTAGTAGACATTTTCCGAAATATTTCGTTTTTCATACGATTTCAAGCAATTTGATTTATAACTTCGATGAAAATAATAACAACAATGAGTTCGAATTGGATGTATCCAATAATATCAAAATCAATTATTGAGCTCGTATTATCTCATCAAATTCGATGTAGGTATTAAAGTACAAGATCACATTTGTTACATAGTTGTTATTAATGCCTTTTTTGCTTCTTTACATCTGCGAATCATTTACAAGCAGTAGGAACATTTTCAATATAAAACATTTGTTGTTATCACTTGACCTCTATCATTATTGTTTCCATCGATTTTGGTCAGCCCTACGTTGTAATAACGAAGCTATTACATATATTTCAGACTAGTGGGCGGAATATACATAGTCTGCCACCTTTTCTCTAAAGTTTTTTCAAGGATGCCGAGCGATACTCTGCCAACAATTATGATGGGATTTATGTTATTTGCAGATCGAGTTCATTCACGTTTAAAGGGGAACAGGAAGGCTAATATTTGTGAGTCTGCAGATTATGTAGACTTGCTGTTTGTCTCGTTTGATCTGAGGCATTCAAAATAATTCAATATTTATTTTCCTATTTTTTCGCCACGTAATTCCTCTGTCATCAGTGTGTCGTTTTATTTTTGGGGAAGAGAAAAATGTTATCCTCTCCTCGCACTTCAGCATCCAAACTTCTGATCAAAACTAAGTAGTGCGAAATTGATTTTAAACCTTCAAAAGAAGAGAGACTACTATTTCATAAATAAATGGAAGGTGACGATGACCTCTCTGGTCTTACGAGCGGCATATTCTTTGAAGATCATATTGCTTAGGGTTGTTACTATATGAAACTTTCCTTAATTGGTGGAAATTAATGTCTATTAATTAACTACTGAGTCATTTATTGAATTTTAACTCGGAGTCATTTATGTCTGACCTTTTAATAAAAAAGATGGTACAAGCAATTGAAATCCTCTTTCGTGTAATCATTTATGTCTTTTGGTTGGCAGTGTTGGCATTAAGATATCTAAAAATACTGGTGCTTCCATTGATTAGATTTTGTTCAAGCTAATTCTTATGAATTGAATACTGGATTCCCGGCACTTTTCATTATCATTCGTAGGTGGCGCTAATTGATGAATTGCCCATTTCCCCATGAAAATATCAGCGAAAAACTTCCCTACACACTTTTATAGTCCGGTGCTTTTGAGCGCTTGTCAATCCAATATCTCAACTACGTCGGTTTCGTGGTCACCTCAATATTGAGTTATTTTTTCTTCGAAATTCTTCTTGAATTTTTATTGGTTGTTGTCACGCGATCAACCTGAAATTTTGCACTCTAATTTTTTCCAGGAGACACAGAAGTAGACGTGATGAAGTCGACGATAAGGCTATCAACGTCCTTGGCCTGCGTGTCGAAATACCCCACAAAAACATCGAGATGGAAGAAGAAAGCCGGATACCGAAACTGCTAGCAAATGTAGCAGAAACCATCAGATTGTTCGGAACTAATTTCGATGAAGAAATGGTCATCTCCTTCACCCCCGAAGAGGGAGAAAGAGGGTCTGTTTGCCAGCTTCAGGTCGTTAAAGGAGTGCCGGTCAGTATAAACAATTGAAATAAACAATTTTGTTGATTATTTTCAATATAGAGCACTTTTCGTGGTGAAAATATGGGGTTTTCAAATGAGAGTTTCACTTCAAATAGCCCGCTATATGGGCAGCTTTTGACTTTTGACAAGTAAAAACCATGCCATTACTTAAAATGAAACTGATTTTCCAGTTTTCATAATATTTTTTGAGACGTTTGTATGATATTGTTATAATCTATTCGCGGTAGTTGCATAAAAGGATTCAGCAAATATCGTGGTATCATCTATGAAAAGGGCTGGGTTTGTGTTTGGAAACTCTGGAATATCATGTATGAACAGATTGAAAAGTCTGGGTCCAAAGACTGATCCTTGTGGAATGCCTGCTTCAATATATTTTGGTCGAGATATTGCATTATTTATTTTAACTGAAAGAGTTCTTTCTTTCAAGTAAGACTTTATTAATTTTATGATGAAAGGTGGCAGTTTTAGTTGTATCATTTTGTATATCAATACTTCGACCCAGACTTCGTCGAATGCTTTGTCTATATCAAGAAACAGCATTACCATTTTTCTATTGAAGCTGTGAATAGCTTCAACTGCTATTCTAAAGGGTGTTTTTTTTTAGAGCTATAGAACTTTAAATTGCAATAAAACAACGATGGATTATTCGATTGACATGAATTTTATTCATCCGCAAGATAATCTTGTGGCATTACATTTTAAATAACAATGGATGATAACCAAATAATAATTTTAAATATGATTTCTGGCATATGACCGCCACGGCTGGCTCGGATGTAGTCCAATCTGGACGTCCAATTTTCGATGACTTTTTCCAACATTTGTGGCCGTATATCGGCAATAACACGGCGAATGTCTTCCAAATGGTCAAGGGTTTGTGGCTTATCCGCATAGACCAATGACTTTACATAGCCCCACAGAAAGTAGTCTAGCGGTGTTAAATCACAAGATCTTGGAGCTCAATTCACAGGTCCAAAACGTGAAATTAGGCGGTCACCAAACGTGTCGTTCAATGAATCGATTGTGGCACAAGCTGTGTGACATGTTGCGCCGTCTTGTTGGAACCACAGCTCCTGGACATCATGGTTGTTCAATTCAGAAATGAAAAAGTTAGTAATCAAGGCTCTATACCGACCACCATTGACTGTAACGTTCTGGCCATCATCGTTTTTGAAGAAGTACGGATCAATGATTCCATGAGAGAGCGCTTCATAAAGCGCACCAAATAGTTAGTTTTTCTGGATGTAACGGTGTTTCGACATACACTTGAGGATTAGCTTCACTCCAAATGCGGCAGTTTTGTTTGTTGACGTAGCCATTCAACCAGAAGTGCGCTTCATCGCTAATGGACGTAGTGTGCGATACGTATTCCGCACAGAACCATTATTTTCGAAATAAAATTGCACTATTTGCAAGCGTTGTTCAGGCGTGAGTATATTCATGATGAATTGCCAAACCAAACTGAGAATAAATCACTTGACAGCTGTTAAATCAGTCGCCATCTTGAACACTAATGGCAACTTAAAGTTATATACCTCGAAAAAAAAAACACCCGTTACATATTTGTTGTACGGCGCTGTGTTTTTCTTCAAATCCATATTGATGTGGAACTCGCATTTCAGTTTTGGTCAGTTATTTTGTCAGTCTATTGAGAACAATTCTTTTCTGTTAGATTACTGATCATTGATTATAAACTTATTGGTCGGTAATCTTTAGGGGGGCGTTTTGTCTTTCCCCTGATCATAACCTGCTAAAAATCCTCTTTCACTAACTGATCCCTCCAATTCAAGGTCGACAAGGCGAACTTCAGCCCGACCACCACGCTGGTGACGGTGAAGCTGCCCCCCCTCCCGGAAGATGCCAAATCCCTCTACCTGTGCGTCAAGAAGGGCAATGCCTCCTTCATCCACCAAGGGACCGATCCCGGTCTTCAGGTAGTGACTTACGAGTCGTTGCTTCCGCTCTGGGTCGCGATCGTGGTGATCGTCACGTGCCTCAGCTTCTCCTCCCTCTTCTCCGGCCTCAACCTCGGCCTGATGTCCATGGACATGACCGAGCTGAAGATCCTGTGCAACACCGGCACGCCCAGGGAGCAGAAGTACGCGAAGACCATCATACCGGTAAGGAGACACGGCAACTACCTGCTGTGCAGCATACTGCTGGCGAACGTGTTCGTCAACAACATCTTCACCATCCTGCTGGACGATCTGACCTCTGGGGCGGTGGCCGTGATTTCCTCAACGTTGGCCATCGTGACGTTCGGCGAAATCTCGCCACAGGCTATATGCTCGCGATTCGGCTTGGCCATCGGCGCCAAGACGATCTACATCACCAAGTTCGTTATGATACTGACTTTCCCGCTGTCCTATCCCGTCTCGAAGTTCCTGGATTGGCTGCTTGGTGAGGAGATTGGCAACTACTACAACAGGGAGCGCCTCAACGAACTGGTCAAGGTGAGTTGTGTTTGATGCCGTCGTATCAACTCCTCAGGGTAATAGACATGGATAGAGGGAGCATATGTCATGTTCAGTAAACAAATTTTGTCCCCAACATGAACTATCAAATTTGACAAGAAGCGCGCGGAAATGAAAACATATCAGTGATACGATATTTCACTCAATTCGCGAGTTTCTCCACAAAGGACGCACTTCTTATTTCCCATTGTGAATCAACGTTTCATATTAACTCAAAATGTATTGGAATGATTACATGAATATATCAGAAATTCGGAAAACAAACTTCAAGCGCGCCAAACGAAGTGAAACAATCGACGACACTAGGAGAGCAAAGGTTGCCAAACCTTGGATTTCAATAGGTAGATACAGAAAATAATAAATATTCTGCGTACTATAAATTCCTCAATTAGGAAAAATATCGGATTCCAAATATTCAAATTTGCATATTAAATCGGGAATCACTCAAATAAATATATTTCACTGAATATTATATACATTCATAACGATATATCAAAATTGTGAATTGAAAATATATCACAATCCGACAACGTAATCTAACCATGTTGGGGTCATGTAAAAATTGCGTATACTCCCTCTTTGTTTATTACTCTATGGGTGGTACTAACTCTATAAATACTACAAGGGATTGCTCAAATTAGAGATTTTGTCTGACATCACCCACCCCTTAGATTAACGTCACTTGGTCTGCCATATTAGCCAACAAACCAAAACGTTTAGTGCTAGATCAAAGGTTCTTTTTACATTTTTCAAACTACCAGTGGTTCACCAACGACAGTTCTAGAGGAAAAAAACAGCTAACAGTTCCAGAAAAAATATCACCCTGTATATTTGCAGTCGAATTTGGTATATCACGTGATGTTTATTATAAATTGAAATATATCTGCCAAACTTCAGTTAAAGATCTTGTAAAGAGCAAATACTATAAGACAAAAGTTGAGAAAAAATCAAATTTGAATACTCTGTATCTCGAAAATGAAGCCTTTACCTCTTTTTTTTTCTCAAAACTACCCGAGATTGGAGATACCTCCAATTTTGGAACTGCCTGTATATTATTTTACCATCTAATATTATTTCACCATTGTTTCGATTAGAAAAAAACTATTAAAACCTCTGGAAATATAATATTCATATTCTCATGGTTGTAATAATAGCTACAGCTCAATGACATCAAAAATCAATTCGCATCCTTCTCGTCCTGAATTAATAATCCCATGGAAAAGAGTCGGCATGAAACTCTCGGAATGCAGAAACTTATCGACCCGCAATAATAAAGATATAATTCCGTTGAGTATCGTTTCATAACGAAAACAATGTTTTTCACCATGGGCAAAAATGCAATTCTACTTATCACCATAACCTTCCTCCGATCCTGACCAGCTGCACGCGAAATAGCTTGGCGTGGCTGTTTCAACAGAAAATAAAAAAAACAATTTTATCGTGCTAATTGCATTGAGCTTCCGGAGTCGCTTTCTTGGTTTGGATCGGGTTTCAAGACTGAAAACAATAGGTAGCATTGATTTGACATATAATCAGAGTTCGCGCTTTTTTCTTACACATCATTAAATGCATGTTTTCAAGTTCTTTATATTGACAGGTCACGGTTAAGAAGGGTTTTCTATGCATCTTAGTCAGGGTACAAGGTAATCTATGCATCTTATAAATCATCGTGTAAAATTCTCTTTGGTTTTTTCATCGAATAAACATTCCTGTATATTGATTCATAGAATACCTTGTATTCTAGATATGGACCACAGACATAGACGAAACTGAATGAAAATTTATAAACGCATAGAATACGTATCTAGGTCTAGAGAATTTTGTTCTATGTTGATCTCTACATGCTTCTATGTATCTTGTTAGATGTGTATTCTATGCATCTTGATCCAAGCTGTCACTCAATTTTGTGCGGAATCATATTTCATTTGTCGTGAAAAGGCTCTAAATGGCCTCAGAAAAATCGATAATTCGAAATTGCTTATTCTACGAGTACAAACTTGGCACCAGAGCTGCAAAGGCGGCTCGAAAAATAAAATTTACATTTGAAATCAGAACTGGTAGCAAAAGTTTTCCACGGGAGATTTTAGGTTGGTCGATAGAATACGATCTGGTAGACCAAAGATCGTTAACGAGGATGTTAAAGAACATATGGAAGATTCTAATAAAAAGTACCAACAGAATGCAGATAGGTTAAATGTAAGTGAACAATTGAAAGTTAAGCGAATCGCTGGCACGCGTTTTATCAATTGTCCAATTAAACGAAGATTATTACACAAACTTCCTACGCTTTAAAAATTATCCTTTTCTTGTTGGGTTGGTTAACTTGCGGGGAAAAGTGACTATACTCCAATTGTAAGCTATCTTAATGTTAGTATTATCAACTACAAAAATTCTCTGCTAATGTGTGGCACTATTACTTCCTTTATTCCTTGTCTTTCGTTAAAGAATGCAAATGGTGCATGAATGAATGAGCGACCAAAAGCTTGCGCCTTCAAGTCATGCTTTTCGCATTTAAACCCGCTTTTTATCAAAGATAATTGAATTTGGAATATTCTTCCAGATAGAAGTAAATAATAAATCATCGTGTAAAATTCTCTGAGGTTTTTTCATCGAAAAAACATTCCTGTATATTGTTTTGGTTATCTGTGATAAGTTTTTATTTTTGGCCATCAGAAACCGCACGAATTTTTCTGGTTACCTCATAGCTGTTAAAATCGGGGAATTTCGTTATAAACATCGCCGTAAATTTCTCTATCACGTTGGGAGTAGGTCAATCCCTATGTTCCTAGGGCACTACCGATAGGAGGGTTATTTATATACCCAGGGATAAATTGGTAAGGTCAACAATGACGACATTCGTCCATTTTCAGGGTGGCGCGAGTCCTTTTATTATTCCAAGAAGCCGACAAAGTTTATTATTTCGATCGGGATGAAAAGAGAATCCACTACTGTTTGATTTTTAGGGAATGCAATAAACAAGGTATTGCAAACATTATCTTCAACTCTCAAATTGTTCAGATGGATTGACCCTGAAAAGTTTCAGATTTATAACAATGAAGAACGTACATTTTGCTTTCGAGTCTGCAGAAGGTAGATCAATTCTGCGATGAAAGCCACTTTCAGCTTTTCATCTAAAAGAGTTCCCTCCCAAAATTGTTTTCAAACCAATTTGAACAACTTTGGCTTCGTGTCCTGAATTGTTCTGTAGTCGCAGAAAGATATGGATGTATTATTGTAAGAGAGGGTTTCATTTTAGAATCCTTGCACGGATCTTTTGGATAGTGGTATTATTTCAGTTTGAATATATTGAATGGAAGATGGCAAGAATCTCGGGATATTCTCGATATTCTTCGAAAGTTCATTTCAACCCTAAATCCTCTATAGGCATACTTACAATAAAATTCTGGAACTACTGTCCTGCTACAGGCTTCTTGTAAAGCTGCAGAGTTTATTTAAATTAAATGACTATAATGGCAATATTGTTTATTATTTCATGACATTTCTTACGTTAGTAAGAAATTTAATCATGGAAGTATACACGCTTCAACAACTTTTAGAAATTGTTGAATTGTTTCATCAAAAATAGTGCTCATTATTGAATACTGAGGGAAATTTAAAAAGAATTCATAGAAGACCTTATTCAGTTAAATAACTCGCTATTCGTCGAGCACTAATTTTTATAAAACAATTTCTAAACGTTGTTAAGGCGTGTATCTTTCCATGATCCAATGGCATAGCCTACTGAACAAAAATGACATGATAAAATAAATGTCAAAAAATAATAATACAGTGTGGCCAACATAAGTTGTATCATTCTTATTCGAATGAAATTTAGAATGAATATTCTGCTTAAAACATGCTTCCACAGAAATTTCAGACGTTTCGAATATAAGGAATGCCTTGCACATGTAAATTAGAACATCTAATAGTATTACAAGGACGTACTATGTGGGAGGTGATTTTTTTAGAAATAAAACGCGAAGAACGAAGTATAGTACGCCACCCATGGTTATACCTAGTATTTATTATTCTTGATTATTATTTGCTAAACTTCGAATGAGTATTTTAAGGAAGAACAATATTTATCGGCCGATATTGCCAAAAGTACCTGAACCTGAATTATTGTCTACATATTTGGTAAAAAATCTATTGTTCCTGGTATTTCCACCTATAAATTTCGAAAGCTCATAGAATTAAATTTATATAAAATAATTATTTTATGATATTATCTACTAAACAAACTCGTATAATAATGAAAATGCCAATTTATCACACACAATTCAATATGAGATGTTTTTTTTTTATCTGGAAGTTTTGTTTGTTTATGATATCCGCCTCTACTGTATTTATATTGACTTTTTATCACGGTTTTGGATAGCCTACATCATTGACATAATTTGAGTTCATTTATTTAGAAATAAGGTCATCAATTCCAGCTTTTATTTATAATATTCATTCCTCTTCGATTGTACGCCGAATTTAGGAACACCTGTATATCTTATATATCAATTGAGTTTCTTCACCGCTAAAAAAATTTTCTTAATGTGATTTTGTTCAGTGAACAGTGATTACACGAGTTCATTCGGAAAACATTTTTGAATTACTAGTAATTTTCTGTCGATACTGTATAACGAACTAATTCGATTCGATCGGATAAATATCTTTCTAATTGTATCCATTCAGAGATGAATTTGTCAATTGACAAGATGCAATTTTTGGAATGAGCATTGATTATTTGCTAAAAGATATTCGGAGATATATCTCTAGCCAGCAGCATATAAATTGATAATAAAGATAAGTGGAAAATTTTCAGCTGCTTTTCCATAATTACATCATCGAGTTGTGGAATTTTGTATGCTTGAATTCAGTCGTAATAGGTGCTTAAATGTAGGGAATCTTTTTGCACAAACGTTTATTTTAAGCAAGTTATAAATATTTGGAGTTTTGGTCCAGTATAAACTGGCGACCTACTATTCGACGATATTATTCGTCTGGCATCGTATTCGATGTTATGATTAGTGTTTTACAAGGTGATAATTTTTTCAAAAAAGTCATCAATTGATTCTAGCATACAATATGTAGGTCATTGAGCTGACGGTTTTGGTCTAGAACACTTCTAGGTGTACCGTTTTTTTTTCGAAATTCGAGGCTTTATTGTAAAAAACTGGTTATACATTTATGATTCAAAGTATTGTCCATCGTTGGCCATTACTTTCTCCCATCTTCCGAGCAGCGTACTAATCCCGCGATGAAAAAACTAGTCATCTTCTGAAGCGATCCACGAATCGATCCAATTTTTCACTTCTTCATAAGACCGGAAGTGCTGGTCAGCCATGCCGTGAGCCATTGATTGAAAGAAGTAATAGTCCGAGAGCAACGTTTCAACGTTTCCAAGTATGTCTTGACCACTTTCGCAACATGGGGTCGAGCATTGTCATGCTGTAAAATCACTTTATCATGTCTCTCATTGTATTGAGGCCGTTTGTCTTTCAATGCTCGGCTCAAACGCATTACTTACGTTCGATAAAGATCGTCTGTGATTGTGTCAGTCAGTGTTAACAACTCATAATACACTACGGCGAGCTGATCCCACCAAATATTGAGCATGACCTTGAAACCGTGAATATTCGGTTAGGCCGTCGACGTGGAAGCATGGCCGGGATATCCCTATGATTTTCTGAGCTTGGGATTATCGTTATGAAACCATTTTTCGTCTCCAGTCACAATGCCATGCAGAAATACCTTCCGTCCATGCTTTGCAAGCAGCTGATCACAAGCAAACAAACGCCGTTCAACATCTCTCGGCTTCAACTCGTATGGCACCCAATTTCCTCGTTTCTGAATCATTCCCATGACTTTCAGGCGTTTTGAAATGGCTTGTTGCGCCACTCCCAATGATCCTGCCAATTCTTGTTGCGTTTGACACGAATCTTGATCAAGTAATACCTCCAATTCTGCATTTACGGAAATTTTTTCTCTTCCACCGACATGGTGGTGTTCGACGTCAAAATCAACATTCTTTTTAATAATTGCAGCCTCATCATAGATATTTTAGAGCATTCGATGAGCCTCAGGCGCAGATTTCTTTATATTAAAGCAGAAAATTAAAACCTCTTGCAAATGACGAGAATTTGGCTTGTAAGCTGATATGTTTAATCGAGAATAACTTTATGATGTAGACACAAATCGACTCATATTTCAATGGCGTTATGTTTACAAATACATTAGCTTATTGTATGAAATCTACGATCTATTTATTTCGACTACCTATCGCCGCTACAGCCATCTATTGCAAAACGGCGGAAGCAAAGTTGTACACCTAATATGTAGATGGCAATACTTGCAGAGTAGTTTCGAGGTTATTATGAAATTTTAGTGGATTATTCCGGAAATATTGTGGATGTGATAAAAAACAGACGATATTTCACATTTGGGTACTTTGTTTCTAAACGCAGCAAATTGTAACCTGAGGTTCATTGATCTTGCTTTAATTGGATTGATATTACAAACCTTTAATAGGATTTCATACTACACTCTGTGACATAAAAGATGCACACCAAAAAGGCGTTGGAATTTTTGGCCAAACTTAGCAGAAATGTTCAATTAGTTGAAAGTTGTGAATGATTGAAAATTCATTCAAAATAATCGAACAGCCATTGCAATATTGACGTTTTACTTGATGTTGATGATTTGGTATATCTCTTCGAATATTAAGTCGATTTTGATATTGTTTTTGGTTGCAATTTTTTTGGTTTTATGTCCTTCTTTGCGTTTTGAGACTGCTATTATGCTCAGAGAGCGACATCGTGAGATTTATCGACAACATGAAAGAGCGAGCAAAATCTTCTGTTTCCAAGTCTTTTTTTAATTTTATTTTCGAATTTTTCCCTCGTAAAAATGTAATAGCGAAGAAAATATCGACAGCTGAAGTATGGGACGTCAAATCGGAAATTTATCAATTCTCATAGCTATCAGCATAAACCCTTGACCGTCTGCCAGCAGCAAACGAAAATAACTGAATGATTTTAATATCTGTTACGTCACACTCGTATATAGGTTAAGAAGATCCACTTATCCAGCATTTTTATGGCAAACAGTCCTATCGACTTTTAGACGAACTGGATTCCTTCACTTTCACTGAAATTGCCGTGTCTAGTTACAATTTTCGATTCCAAAACAATTCGTTTTGCTAATAGAGGGGCTTCGCTCGAGGATTTCAGGGAAGTCACATGATTTTGTCGAGTCTGGGTGCAAATTATACATACTCTGTTTAATTTCGATCCGATTGGACGCGAGCCAATGTTTTTTTCCTGTTAGACAGTGACGTCAGGACCGGCGGGGCTATACATCTAGTAGTGACCGTTGTTGTGATGGGTCTATTGATCACGGAGCGAAATGTAGATGGAAAACACTGCGAATTTTATGCAATAGTTAAATAATTTATAATCTCTTAAATAAAGTGTTTTCCAATACATAATAACATTCATTTTGATAATAAAACGAAAACAAGTATACAGGGTGAGTCACCGGGATGCCCTATTAGACGTTTATGGAAAACTTATCATAATCTTGAGCTGAAAATTTCCAGATTGAGGTTTGAGACAGTGATCTTTCTCCCTAAAATAATTTCAGATCCCTACAACGACCGGTTATACCGGAAACTTCCTCATTTCAAATGGCACACCCAGTATATTGTTCAATCATTAGATAGCTTTTCTTGATGACAATTTCGGCAATATGCCATACCTTAGGAAAAACCCAACGGTTCATGAGTTAATGGGGTTCTTATGAAAAAAATTGGTTGCGATAAGGACTCACATTTTTTCGAATATTTCGGCAGAAAAAGCTTTTTTCGAAAAAAATTTTTTTTTTCGATTCTGCGAATACGTATTATTATAAGAATGTTTGCGGTTCTGACCAAAAATGTACAGGGTGTTTATAAGAAGATCATGAACTTGGACAAATTCATCGAAACTCAAGATTTTCAAATTAGAACTTATATTTTTTATCATTTCAGTCGATTCTACGTACAAAAATAGTGGGGGTTACTTCAGCAAACCCTATACCTAAAATGAATACTTCAGGAGTTATCGAGGAAGAATTTTAAAGGAGGATAAAACGCTACTCCAACTCCTTACTGTGTGGAGTAGTCTGTGACTTTCGTAAAACACAGAAAGAAACTAAAATTCGATTCTATATATCAGTCAAATGTAATTCTTCTATAATTTATAGTATTTAGTTGCGCTAGTAGTTTTTGAAAACCGAAAATCAATCATATCTCCAAAACGACTCATTTGCAGACCCATATTTATATAAAACTTTTTACTTATTTTAAGGTCTTGAATAAGCCCCCAGAATATTGAAACGTTGTTTTTAAACACCCGGTATATCTTCACTAGGATAAAATTAAATTTTCAAATCTGTCCATCTCATCACCTTCAGGGCATGAACATCTACTTAATGCGCTTGATACATAAGTAACTACCATATGTTCTCCTATCATTAGAATAAGCTAATCCAAATAATCTAAAAATTCAATAAATCTCGTCGAAACAATATAATATCTCTATTTATCCTCTCGTGAGATATATTTCGAAATATGGTATAATTCAAGTGTGTAATGGAGCTCCTTATCCTCAAATTATTCACTAAAAATAATATCAGAACAGCTTTATCATACAAAGCTGATAATCTGTAATACTAATAATGAACATGACGAATAACCTATCGAGTTCTCAAATTTTCACTAGAGAGAAAAAGAGATACTCGGTACTCAAGTGGGAGGTATATTACAACATGTACAGGGTGGGCAAACAAGCGAGGTAAGCGTTTGTATCTCAGGATTCACTCATCGTAGAGACTTGCGGTAAAAAAAAACACATTGGAAATTGTTGAGAAGTTCATACCTCTACCGTTAGGGGGCGTAATAGCTATCGTCAAGTAGAAAAATGAATTTTACTCGAAAATGTTTCATATGAAATGGACGAAAAAATATCATCACTGTAATCTTTGGAAAATTCTCTATCTTTTTGAATTGTCACTTTCGATTTTACGACATCAAATAAGGGTAGGTGAAAGGGAGAAATCTGACTGATTGAAATGCCTGTAACTTCAGTTTGGCTCAAAATTTTTGAGCAAATTAGATCTCGTCTGAAAGATAATATCTTGTTGATTGAGGACAAAATATACTCATGATAAATTTGTTTTTGCTGCTTTCGATAGGGGCCGCTAAGTAAGAAGTTCATTGTTTTGTTCATTTTACTCCGAAATTTCAAATGTAATGATAGGATTTTCTTAACAGAAACAGAAATTCAATCAAATATGCATGAAAAAACCTGAAGGTCGCAAAGCGATAGTTTAAGGCATTCTGAAGTTATGGCCGAAAGAAGATATTCTTCAAAAGATGCACTGTAAAAAACAAAATTGTGTCTTTAAGTTCTGACAGAAACAGAAATCCCATAAAATTTGTATGAAAAAACCAAAAGGTCGCAAAGCGATAGCAAATTAGATCTCGTCTGAAAGATAATATCTTGTTGATTGAGGACAAAATATACTCATGATAAATTTGTTTTTGCTGCTTTCGATAGGGGGCGCTAAGTCAGAAGTTCATTGTTTTGTTCATTTAACTCCGAAATTTCAAATGTAACGATAGGATTTTCTTAAAATAAACAGAAATTCCATCAAATATGCATGAAAAAACCTGAAGGTCGCAAAGCGATAGTTTAAGGCATTCTGAAGTTATGTCCGAAAGAAGATATTCTTCAACTGATGCACTGCAAAAGACCAAATTGTGTCTTTAAGTTCTGACAGAAACAGATCTCCCATCAAATTTGTATGAAAAAACCAAAAGGTCGCAAAGTGATAGCTGCAGGCGTTTTGGAGATATGGCCGAAAAAATATATTCTCCAACTGATGCACTGAAAAACTCTTTCGGCCATAACTCCAGAACGCCTGAAGCTATCGCTTTGCGACCTTTTGGTTTTTTCATACAAATTTGATGGGATTTCTGTTTCGGTCAGAACTTGAAGACACAATTTGGTTTTTCACAGTGCATCAGTTGAAGAATATCTTCTTTCGGCCATAACAGAGAACATTATACTTAAATCGAAATTCCTGATTTTTCTAAGATCACCGTCGATATTTTGAAATGTTGCCAAACATATCTCAAACATCGATTATTATCAAACGGTGCAATCGGTAGAAATTATAATCATCGATTAGTACTAAACATTGATTAGGTAAACAGCGTTTATTTTTTGAATGGTACAATTGGCCCTCAGTCTAACAAAAATTAAGAGTAGAGATGGATGATCGCTTCAATGTAAGTAGATAAGACATAAAACCGAACAAGATTCGTCTGTCTGGGAAGAAAGTATACCATAGATCTGTAGGTATACACTCATAATACTAACTGACCTCTACCTATGTGTTCATATTATTTCACATAAAGTCAAAACCTTATTCGGTAATATCTTCTTTGTTGATGTTTCACCTTCAAGAAGACGTCAATTATCATCTTTAATTTGCGGAAACCTTGTCCTCTACTAAATCAAGGCGATCATAGAGTTGCGATAATGACAGGAACTGATTTCCAGCGCTGGATAATTGAATAGAAATCGCTTAATCTATCCGATATCCCTACCCATTATTATCCATCCAATATCTCCCGAATTCAATCGCTTTTTCATATTACACGTCACAAACCACGCCAAATCTCGTTTAGGTATTGTTTTCACCTCGTTCGCATTGCAATGAACGGTACGTGATGTTTCCGATGAATATTCATCAATGTAAATGAGGTAGTTGGTCCTCGATACTTCGGTATTTAATACCCTTGAAATATGCAATAGATCCGGTGTGCCGTGGCTCTGAATGATCTCATTAGAGTCTTGAGTAGGCGATTCGAAGACCAATCGAACTTTGAACGTTAGATAAAGGAACGCACAATTTTGGTCTTATTTTATAAATACGCACGTGCTGTCAGGCAACTCATAATACCTCCTTCGGAGTGTCAAATTATACTCTATGATACTCCCTCGTTCGGATTAAAAATAAAGCCTTCTTTTTATTTTCAGTGTGATTTTTTCGACATAATTAATTACATAATATCATGGAGTAATAAACATAGCTAGAGGGAGTAAACGCAATTTTTACATGTCCCCAATATGGTTAGGTTACGTTGTCGGATTGTGATATATTTTCAAATCCACTATTTTACTATATCGTTATGAATGTATATGATATTGAATGAAATATATTTATTCGAGTGATTCGCGATTAAATATGCAAATTTGAATATTTGAAATACGATATTCTTCCTAATTGTCTAATTTATAATAAGCAGAATATTTACTTTTATCTGTATCTACCTGCTGAAATCCAAGGTTTGGCAACTTTTGCTCTCCTACTGTCATCGGTTGTTTCACGTCGTTTGGCGCGCTTGAATTTTGGATATATTTAGGTATTTATCTCAATTCATTTCGTTTCATTTCCGCGCGCTTCATGTCAAATTTGATAGTTCATGTTGGGGACAAAATTTGCTCAAATTAGAATTATACAATGGGCACAAAATGTATTAAATCTTGAAATAAATGAAAAATATTTATATACAAGGTGTCCCAAAAAAAAAGAAGTTGAAAAACTCATTATATTTGAAACGGATGATATGTTTGAGAAATCTAAAACGGGATGCTTTTCGACAAATCTGCGGCTAAAAGACTGCATTGAAAAATATAGGGTGTCCCATTTAAGAAACATCAACTCTCCTCTATATATCTTTAACGGTAATTGATTTTTATGATCTGTTGATGATGAACCATAAAAATTACTGAAAACATTTTCTAGAATTTTTCGAATATCTAGAACAGAAATCAAGATATAGCGAAATATGTGTAACAGTAATTTTTCAGAAACTCCCTGTAACGATCAAGTCGATCAAATATTTTATCATATACCTTTTCCACTTGCACAAAAGAGGAAAGAATGAACCATAGAGTTGAATTTGCGGTTCTTATTGAATGAAAATAAAAATTATCAATTCCAAGAGTTTATTATTGGAAATAACGAACCATAATTAGCAAGTCGAATTGAACAAAATATGCAATGGTGGAGTCCACAACACTGCAAATATTACACAATGATTTATCAATTTCTTTTTCACCACATTATAATCCAACTGTTAAAATTATTTAATTTTTCGAGCAAATTTTTTCTATTATTCTATTTTTGGATTTTTGCACTCTATACTTCCTAAAATACCATTCTCAGAAATCTCAATGAAACCAACCTTCAAATCTCTTTGCAAAATAACGAAAGATTTTAATTGGAACAATCTAATATTAGATCGTAATTGATTGAGCTTCTGTTATATATGATTCATTAAGATCAAAACGATCTAGATGAAAAATGTAAAACGAATATTTATTAATAGTATCAGGATCTATACAAATCATAATTTCGTGAATAATGTTCTCGCTGCAGGCACCAGGAATATTAATATTTCATAATTCGAAATGTCGAACAGTTTCAGGCGTCAGAATTGACAGGAAGTAAACGAATTTCATTCCACTGAATGTTTTGTGTGAAATTTAATACTTTCTCGTTCTATGCAATATCTGAATAACACGTTCATTCATAAAAAGATCAATTCAAACGCACTAGCGAATGATGATTATATTATGATGACGTAATTCATGACAGGATGCCTGACTCATTGGCAACCGTGAGGTTGGCAAAAAGCTCGAGCTTGTCAAATTTAATTTCTCTAATTCTGTGGTTATTCCGTTCATTCTTCCACATCTTGTAGAACAAAATCGTGCGAGAATATATCAGAAACGCACAGTTTTCATGGTTATATTTTATTATTCTATGTTGGTACTCCGAACTTTCCGCCACGGCTTTATCTGTCAATTCATCAATTTGCCTCAAAGAAATCAGTTCTGCCAACCAACATTTTTCAATGCAAAAATCACTAAAATATATTTATGGAAATATTTCATTAATTTCAATGAAAATGCAATGAATTAGAGAAAATAATGTATAATACTCGTACACAAGACTCATTCTAGCACTCGTTCATTCCAAAACTCGCCACTTCGTGGCTCGTTTTTGAATTTTGAACTCGTGGAAGAATATCAATGCCTTCAGCCTTCTGCACTTGTATTATAAATAACTATTCTTTATTATTACATCTGCTTCGATGTAGTGAATATTGAATTAGCTTCGATTTTCAGATTTCGGAATAGCTTCCGAGCACGCAGAAGGTAGAGGAAGCTTTGTAATCACTTTTGAGAACATAGGAACATCTTTTGTTGCGTGTTTGTCTGTCTGTGTGTCCGCGCATCCTTGCAACAGGCCTAACTTTTAGAATTCTTATAAATTTTGGGGCATTTCAACTTAACAGAATACAGAGTTAGTTTTAAGTATGGAACGCCCCAATTATCTCGGAAACGTGTTTTTACTGGTTTGGCTCGAGACTTATTGAGTGAAGTGTTACTCTGCTTATGAATGTGCACCGAATCCCTATACAGGGTGGTCCAGATTTTTATGCAATAAATTTGGCGTCGAATAGAACAACTCTGTTAATGAAAAAAATTCTTATAAACATATAGCTTGTTAGTAAACAAGCTTCGTTTTCGAGGTACAGGGTGTTAAAGTTTGAAAAAAAAATCAGTTTTTTACCTATAACTCTAGTATTATTACATTCATTGTTTCAGTTTTTAGATACTGAAGTCTTGATAATGTAATGTTTCGAATTCGGTGTTTCCTGCCAAAATTATCCAGTGGCGTAGATATAGGTGTGCGATGATTCTTTTCTTCTTGAAAATCTACACCACTGTCTTTTTTTCTATAAAATTGTTTCATTTCTGAAATCAAAAAAGCTTCATTGAAAAAAAAGCTTCTTCAAATTTTTTCATAGAATATACCATTTTCGAGATAATCGAGTACAAAGCGAACACTATCCACAAAAATCTACACAGATTAATTTTTCAAATTTTTCCAGTAGTCATCAATGAAGGTACAAAAATTGTTGTAGTGTATCATAAAACTTTCAAATTTGAAGATACTTCTTTTTAATGTTAGGATATATGTTTATAAGAATTTTTTTCATGAAAAGAGTTGTTCTATCCGACGCCAATGTTATTGCACTTAAATCTGGACCACCCTGTAGAGCGATTTTCGGACCAGTAAAATACTAAATGAATACCCGGGAATTTCCCGTTTGCGCTCCACTACCCCATTAAAATTGAAACAAAATGATTAAAAATATCATTAAAATCTTCCCATTTCGGAAGACTCGGAAGTAACTTGTGCTATAGTTGATCTTCCCTTGAAAAAAGGACTGATATGAATATAATTTGTAATTAGTAGATTATTTGAAATCTCTCATTTGATATTCTAAAAACACCACAATGCAAAAGATTCCTGCGAAGATTCTGAAGTGAAATTATCTTCCATAACACCTTCATATTTTCCCCAGACTCGCCAGAAGTTTAAAAACGCAATTTGCACAACGCAGTTAAAAGATATCTTAATTGGAATCTGAGATAAGAACTTTTGGATAATCGCAGAAAATTAACTTGGAATGGAACCTATTACATTACATATTATGAATTTCAGCAGTTCAAGTTTAATTTGCTCATCCTGCAAGTTGAAGTAAACAATTTAATTTGGAGCATTTATATTTAAAACGTTCAGATATACAGTGTTTATGTTGTCAGAATTCAATTAGTTCAATGTTGATTATTTATTGAAGGAGTTCTTCTCGCAAACTAAGAGAATTGATATTAGTTCTTCTCTAAAGCTTTACATTTTGGCTATTTAATCTTAGTATGCATTTGATAATTAATAGCGTATTCGACTGGCTGCACCAATGCGAATTAATTCGAATTTTTGTAGAGCTAAATGACATAATCAGCTCGAATTAATTCGCATTGGTGCAGCCAGTCGAATACGCTATAAGACAGATTGGAAATTTAACATAAAGATGCATTGAACACATAGAATATATCTGACAAAACTTCGATGATTGATCAACTCTTTGATTTTAGTTTGAAATCTATGGTAGAGCCAAATGTGAACTGCAATTAAATCATGACATTAACCATAGATTATCTTATCATAGACTAATAATCGCCCAATAAAAAAATATGGAAATTGGTTATTTTATGAGAGCTTATTTCATGAGCATTATAGATTCTTTATGTGAAATTCACATTGTTTTGCGATTAAATAATCTAAAAACTTTTCTACTGGAATATAAATTTATGGTTTGCGGAATCCATTTATTCGTTCCTTAAATAATACTTTCACCACAATGCATAACAAAAGAATCTTTGTGAATGCATGTACTGAACTTCAAATATGTATATATTTAGATATTAAATCATAGTTTCCCATAGCATTTGCCATTCAAAGAATACCTCGCGGTTTTACTATAATTATAATGAAACAATGATTGTTTTAAAATTTCAGGTTACTACGGGAGTCAATGATTTAGATAAGGATGAGGTGAACATCATCAGTGGTGCCTTAGAGTTAAGAAAGAAGACGGTAGCCGAGGTAATGACCAAAATCGAGGATGTTTTTATGCTGGACTATGAGGCTGTTTTAGATTTCGAGACTGTATCGGAAATTATGAAATCAGGTAGGTTTGAAAACCAATTTGGGCATATATTATGTTATTAAGTGTTTTTGTAATAATTATTGGATTGTAAAATATACACACGGGTGTTCCAGAATAAGATTCTGATGTGAATATTTAGCTGCATTTAACAAGAAACGTTCCTATGAACCTATGCCCTGTTGAATTTAGGCTCAGTATATAGGTTTATAGTTACTTTTCTTCTTAAAATCATCTCTGGATCCACAGCCTCAAGCATTATAATCTTATTCGGGAACACCCTGTATATTTGCAGGAATCTAAGGAATTCAAGTAGGTATGGGTGACAAATCTAGGTATAAATTAAATTTTGTTTCGATTATCTTAATCATTCAATCACAGAGCAATACAGTCTCTTTCAAAGTTAACCCACTTAGATATACAATAGATCCAAGTAATTTTTAATGGAATCCCGCAAATCTTCAGTTGGTATCGAGTCTGGAAAACTAGGAGGATACCTCCCACGAAAAAAAACTCCACCTTAAAATAACCAATGAAGATATTTAACTCCTGAAACCTCAACTGAGTGATAAGCGAAAACTTATAATGTGATGCGGTATATATTTAAAATTGGAATATATCCTCAAAGTTTACCTACCTATCCGCTCGTGAAATGCCAAACCCTGTCCAGTTTCCGGATTTATTTATGTCTTCACCGAATCCAAATTTTACAGGCGAAAACCAGAATGGATTGGCTCGCATTCTCAGATTGAAAAATGTCGATACACGCCGCTGGTTATTTTCGCCATCTTGCCATCGATTTTCACTGCCCCATTTCCGCTTCTAAGTGAGGCATTTCCACTCGCCAAATATCATGCGATCGGCGATAAAAAATAACTTTCTTCGTCAGTAATTCTATTAGATGGAGAATAGATAAATAGAGTGTTTTTTTATTGGGAGTTCAAAGGGATTTTGAGATTCCTTGAATAATGATAAGGAAAAAAGTCCTGTAAACATCAGCCCGCAAACGCTTTGTTATCGAGATACAGGGTGTTTTTTCATCCAACTTAACAAGCCAATTTAAAAGTCCCCGGTCTACCATAGGAAAACACATTTTTTTTTGGCAAAATTCGATTTTATTATTCAACATAGTTGCCTTCGAGAGCGATACAGCGATTATAGCGATCTTCCCACTTTTCGATAACATTTTTGTATTACGATTTGTCTTTCGCTTCAAAATAGGCCTCAGTTTCGGCGATTACTTCTTCATTGGCGCTAAATTTATTTCCAGCGAGCATTCTTTTGAGGTCTGAGAACAGGAAAAAGTCGCTGGGGGCCAGATCTGGCGAATACGGTGGAATGGTGGATGCATAAGCAATTCGAAGCCCAATTCATGCAATTTTGCCATTGTTTTAATTGATTTGTGACACGGCGCATTGTCTTGATGAAACAGCGCCTTTTTTTTTTCTTCGAGTGGGGCCGTTTTTTAACGATTTCATCCTTTAAACGATCCAATACCGCTATATAATAATCGTTGTTGATGGTCTGGTCTTTTTGGAAGTAATCAATGAATATTATACTCTGTGCATCCCAGAATACATGCCATAACCTTGCCAGTTGACTGTTGTGTTTTTCCTTGCTTTGGATTCGGTTCATCGTGTGCAGCCCACTCAGCTGACTGTCGATTGGACTCCGTACTGAAATGATGGAGCCATGTTTCATCCATTGTCACATATAGACGCAAAAATTCAGGTTTATTGCACTTAAACAGCTCAACGTGTATAAGAAAAAGCTGAAAATCATATGAAGCCTGTTAGGCCGAAACCCAAATACTCGTTCAATATTTCTTCAAAATCGAATTACTTTTGGGATGAAAAATAAAGTTTTGTTTCTGATTTGTACCTGAAAAGTACATTATTCTTTTTACCTATGGAAGATTTGGATTAATTGAAAATGAATAATAGGCAAATCAACTTTACTAATCTTTTTTTCTCTCATCTAGGTTTCTCAAGAGTTCCTGTTTTCGAAGGGAACCGCCAGAATATAGTCACCATGTTGTACATCAAGGATTTGGCGTTTGTTGATCCAGATGATAACACCCCTCTAAAAACATTATGCCAGTTTTATCAGAACCCTTGCAATTTTGTATTTGAAGATGTGACATTGGATGTAATGTTCAAAATTTTCAAGGAAGGTAATTGAAAACCTCTAAATTAGTTTCAATCAGTATACACACACTTTTTGTCTTCTCAGGAAACAAAGGTCACATGGCTTTCGTACATAGGGTCAACAACGAAGGTGAAGGTGATCCATTTTATGAAACTATTGGTTTGATAACTTTGGAAGATGTAATTGAAGAGCTCATTCAAGCAGAAATTATGGATGAAACTGATGTGTTCAGTGAGTATCTTCTACAATTCCAGCTTGACATTCATTTCATTCAGCATTTACATAAAATTAAGGGTGTACAAATATCTTCTTCTAATTACAGCTGATAACCGGTCAAAGAGAAAACGTATAGCCGATCGAACAAGACAAGATTTCAGCATATTTGCTGATCGAAAGACTGACTCATATAAAATACGTATAAGTCCTCAACTTACACTTGCAGCATACCAGTTTTTGAGTACAAGTAAGCTGAGATGAAAAATTTGTTGAACGTTTATTTATTTTGTTTTTTCTCTAGGTGTTGAGTCTTTCCATCCTAATGTTTTATCTGAAACTATATTGAAGAGATTATTGAAGCAAGATATTGTTTGCTTGATAAAGAAAAATAAGAATTGGAGGTCAGATGCTGGTTGTATCATATACCAACAAGGGAAATCAGCTGATTACTTTGTGTTAGTTCTTGAGGGTCGTGTAGAAGTGACGGTTGGTAAAGAAAATCTAACTTTCGAGGGTGGACCATTCACATACTTTGGTACACAGGCTCTTATCCAATCAATTGGTGTTGGTGAGTTTTTATTAGGTTATGTTATAGTTTCTTTTCTCTTTGTATTCTTGTTCCTTTCGAAACATTTCATTTTGCTCAATTCATAAAAAAAAATTATCAGTATTTTTCTTATTGTTGAGGTATGATGTATGTATGAACTTTCAGCCGAGTCACCTTCAATTCCAACTTCAACACTGGGTAGTCTGGAGTCTTTAAATATTGATAGTTTATTGAAACACTCATTCCAACCAGACTATACAGTCCGAGCATGTACGGAAGTTTTATACCTATTGATTAAACGCAGCTTGTACCTTGCTGCAAAGAGAGCCACACTTATGGAAAAATCTCAGAAGGACAATCAAACCACCGGTGAACAGTTTGATGAAGAAGTTGATAAGGTAGGCATGCAGAAAGAATATCATTCAACCCCACTTCTCAATACTTTTCCATATAACTTCATTTCAAAAGCAATATTTTCGAGTGAATATTTGAAAAATTACCAATTTCGGCTTCTTGTAAACTGAACATTTCTTTTTTCTGATTTTGCAAATGTCAGTATCATCTTCTTCATTTTTTCTTTTAGATTTTTGATTAAATATTTGGTTAGAAGCTATATCATTGTACATTCCAATGCGACTTGGCGTATGGGAGGTAAATATCAGAAGTGATGAAATGTTTGCATGAATTGCTTTAAGGATGTACAAAATATAATATCAGCATGCAACTTCCAATCATGAACCTCTCAGTTTCACTCATAATGAAAAGAAAATGTGCAAAATTTAGAAATCAGCAATTTATATATTTGTGCATATATCAGTGTTCATTTAGTAATTTCTGCAGAAAAATGGCAATATATCATCGGAAATTTTTTTCAAAGATCAGCTAATTTTTAAACACTACATGAACTTCAATTTTGATGCCTTTTTTTGTACAAATTTTGTCTCCTTAATATTTCACCAAATCTTGCGTCTTTAATATTTATACTAGGCTATTTGACGCCATAAAAAATATTGTCCCATTCATTGACATTCTCATTGATTAGATTTGTAAGACTGATATTCTGGGTGTAACCAAAAATAAGTTGAAGCATTTAGGGGTGAATCCTTGTAAAATATTCAAGGGGGCTTTTCATGTAATATTTCCTTGAAGAATTATACGCTTCCAAAATTGACAAAAAAAAAATATTTTTATCAGTCATTGTGAACTCAGATTCACCCTGCATTATAAGAAATTTTCCTCGTTTCGAAGTGCTGAAGACCATTTAACATTCAGACCAAATAATTCCTGTCCCTAATTTCCTTTCCAGTTCATTATAACGCTGTCAGATAAGTTGATAACGGAAAGTACTTCATCAGTTTCTTTGGCTGAAGAAACTATATTTCAAGAGTACAAGAATTATGATGACCTGATTGAGTGAACTTTTCAGGTAATCATATTCTTTTCACAATGGTGCGTTCAGATTCTTTGTTCGGCAAACATAAAACGTATAAAATGTCCCCCTACGATCCAAAGTTTACGTCTCTATGCATTTTTAGTGATTTTACATAGGGGCCCAAATATTAACCTTTTCAGTTTGAGACACTGTATAATCTCACTCATCTAAATGTCAATTTGTACTACAAAGCATAAGCCAGACGTCCCAAATTTCTCAATCCTGTCATTCATTATGAACTGCAAGTTCAATTTCTACCGATGTGTTGACAGGGATAATTTCTTGGACGATTGTAGAATGCGCCGGCGTGAGATCTGAACGCACCCCAAAGTTTCACAAAATGTCAAAATGCGCACGACCTTTACACATGAGCAACACTATCATTGCTCATTGTCTCAAATACGGTAATGGCTGTCAATATGGAAATATATAAAAACTCCATAGTTAATTGGAGGTGAATATTACGATGTGAAAAAACGCTGATATCTTGTCAATAACATAGTGATCTGTGCTTCATATGCTACTTAATGTCCAAATTATCTTATCAGTCCAGGAACTTTCTGGACATTGCCCACCATTTACTATTTCAGTAATATTTGAAATATCTTTGAAGTCTGTAGTTTAAATTTTCCAACTACTGTGTCAAAATAGTACCGGGAATTGGTCAGTGTTAAATAAAATATTATTCATCCAAATTTATTGTATCGCCTTCAAAGTAGAAATAATAAAATCAGATTTGATTATCTTAGGGTCGATTGGCTGGGACTCAGTCCTAAGATATTGATCTCTGTTTTCATTTCTTTGAATTATGCAATACTTATAAGCTCTTATAAGAGCTTAACTGGTCTATCGCTACTCACCTCTAGTGACAACACATTTTCCTATTGTTAACTCTCAACCTAGATCACTGAAATTTTGCTATGGAGCTGTTAAATGGGAAAAAAAGTTTTTATGATCTGATAACCCTATGAAGCCAAAATGTCTTTTCAAGATGAACTGATTTGTTTAGAATCTTTCAGTTATTTTCAGAGATGCTCCAAGATGCAAAATATACATATAGGATATGCATAATGACCAATTCCTGGTACTCTCTTTACTACCAGGCTCTGAATTTTAAAATTTCGTTGTTGTGTTAGATGGCACTTATTTATTGACGCGTTTTGTTGACACTGCGATATATTATACAATAAAAAAGTGTTCATTCGATTTATAGAGTTACACCAAATCACTAATTAAAATATTTTCCAGCTTTTGCATTCGCTTGAAGAAGATGGTAGCACAGGTGCTGCAACCCCAAGGAAAACATCGAAAAACGTTATCCAGGCTCAGGGAGAAGCGGAGAGTATGAACGCCAAGGTGGCATCCTCAAGAAATGCCTCTATATTTAGTAACACGAGTCCTCAGAAAGACGTAAACGGGCGTTTAAGCAATGCAGACCTGCACAATGAATTGCAAGAAACGGAAGAAGAAATGTCGCTTTTGTCGAACAAGTCATAACACATATGTTCTGACCTTGCTCCATCAAGGTCAAGTTTTACCCATTCTGCATTTTTTTTGTATATGAGGTTTTTGTAGGAAAAATGAGGTTTGGGATTAAACATTGTTAGAGCTGATGCAATATTGACAGAATAATCTGAAAACAAAATTTCCTTCCATACAAGGCAGTGTTTATAGTGTTTCCTTTTGACTAAATAGAACATTGTTGTCAGTTCGTGGATTCGAAATATTTTATAATATGATTTCTTACAATATGTTCAGATCGACAATTCTTCAATGTGAATTGTTTTTTATTCAATGGTGGAACATGAAAAATATGTGCCGGAACAATGTTGATACAAAATGCAGAAATTGATTTGATGGGTGCTAATGCTACTATACTTAACATAGGATAGAATGTAGATTTAAGTATTAAAGTAAATTTTCGAAATTGTTGAATTTTAGATCGATTATAGATGTTCGATTTATGCAGTACAAAGTTAATATTGTTGAATATAATTACTAAGATAATATCATATGTCTGCAATAATACACTTTCATATCAATTCGTCATATAATTTCATTTGTATTTAAATTGTCATTCGGAACTTATTCTGTCACTAATCGGTTACAACTTTGTAAAAATCAATGTTGATATTGATTGGAGGTAAAAAAGGTTTAATTAAGCAAAATTAATTATTCAACACTACAATTGTTTTGTCAACTGCATGTTGACATGTTAATAAGGTAATTATTATGGTTATTATCATTCTAATAATGTAGAAAAAGGCGAGATTTGGAAATTGGGTTTTTTCCATCGATTCAGATCTGTCTAATTGTTGAGCAGATTGTGTTCTTTTTGTACCTATTTATTTCCATTGTTTTCAGAAATTTAATCTATTGCCTTTATTTCACCTCATTTTTTTTACCTATTTCTATATTTGAGGAAACCAATGAAGATTAAAAAATGGTAACGATTATCATCTGAAGAAGTCAGCAGGTAGTTGATAAAAGAGTAATTGTGTTGAATAAATTTTGTCGGAATAAAGATATTTTACTTTTATCAATATCGAGTTGATTTTTTTCAGAAAAAAATGGAATGTGTTTACGTGAAATGAAATCGAATTTTGCAGTGAGAATTTTAGAAAAATCAAGGACAAAGTAGTTCATGGACCATTCAGATGTGCCCTAGTTTTTATAAAATAAACGTGTCATTCTATAGTCGGCTAGAAATAAATGTCAATGACGGATGCTTTTCTTGAAAAGTTGGTAGATATAGAGTAAATAACCATAGGTTGAAAGCTAAGCAATATCTTCAAAAGTTCATGGCCTACTTGGTGTTATTTTTTTTTAACATACTCTCCACTTCAGTAGGTAAAGAATGGTCGCAATATTGTTTTTTTTTCTCAAATTATAGAATTATTGCTGACAATATGTAGATCTTAAGTCGAGCCAAAAGTTTTTCTGCACTAATTAAGAACACCAGTAAAGTTTTTGATCCCAGTATATCTAATTATTATGAAGACCATTTTTTGGATTATATTTCTATTTTCAATATCAGGCTGTTCTGTTCCTTCAGTCAATAATGTCAAATTCAGTTAGTTATTTATTTCATTCATTCAACTCGATACTCTATATTTTTACTACCATCACACTTGTACGTTAGTTTATATAACTATTAAAATTCTAATGAAAGTGATATATGAAACAATACAGAAATATTGCAAATAAAAGATAAAACTATGGTCGTCAGTATTCCAGTTACGAATTTTCAATAATAGTTTAGTGAATTCAATTTTGAGTCCAGAACAATACTCGATCCATTTTTATTCCTTCATCATATTTCATTACATTTGTATTAAGTCATCTTTTGAATTCAATTTATTGGTTTCTCAATTCGGGAGAATCCCAAAATAGAATTTACTTAATTCTAATATAGCTAAAAGAATTATTTTCAGGACCATATATGATTTTTAATCTCTAATTGTTGGAATAATGATAAATATTTCCATTAAAAGCTTAGTTTACTTCTGTAGATTGGCGTGCTTTATAAAAATGCTTTTATTTCTCTCTTCGTATTCACTTAAAAAAATGTACTTTTTATTTAGTCCTTAAGTTATCCAAAGCTTTGTGTTGTACTTAAATGCTAACATAATTGCTCATTTTATTTTGCTGTTATCATTTTTTTTTTTATTTTAAATTTGTTATTTGGAGTTTTTTCATATTTTCTTGTTATAGATTCAAATTATACACAAAATAAAAGTAGTTTTTAAAGGTGAAAACTTATTTCTTTAAGCCCTGAACACTGAATGTCGTTTATAGGAATTGTTGCAGTTGGTTCCACAATCATCAAAACATTCAGATACCAACTTCAGAATTTGTTGCAAATTCTTTTTGTCCTCTATTGACTGAACATGGTTGAAGTTTCAGAAAAAAACACTGGCAGAGCCTTATCATGGGAATACAGATTATTTAACAATTTCATTGCTTAGGCATATGAAATTCTATTAGCACAAAGGAATAAGTGAGACTAACTGGGTCAAAATCTATTCTATACAGAATCTGAATATCTTGGTAATATGCATAAATAGGTAAAATCCATCGCATGCTACCAGAGTTATATTTATATGAAATTTTTTCTTGAAAATTGAAGAAATATCCATCTGATCGAACTGAAATCAGTTGCTTAATAATGAATAGGAGGATGTTTATGCAATATTCGTCAGAATCATTGAGAGATTAAGATTAAAAAAAAATCACTCATAGCAAAAAATTTATTTGTAAACAATTTTTGAATTTCAATTACCCGTTTAATCCGAAATGGACAATCATGAATATCCTTTATCGATGATTTGGAGTCTTCATATAATGGCATATATCGAAGGAGTGTTATCCTTTATTTTTAATTTTTATTGTTCCCTCAAAAAAATTACATTATGTTGAAGAATCCCGTCATTTCAGTAGTATGTCTCAACCCACAAAGTTTTAACTTTTTTAACAGATTTGTGATTACAACACTGAATTTGGTATATTGCAACAAAAATATACGGGTGAAGTATCATGAAAAAAAAAATTACATATGAATTTGAAAAAGCGCGTGAAAAGGTCTTCCTGTCTGTGCTTTTCTCATTTTTTTATGTTACGCATTTGAGCAACTAAACTCAAAAAATATATCAGCTAAGAAACGCCTGACTGATAAATTTTTCTTCACTGACAGTACTCAAAGGAATTAAAAAAAAACCGAAAACGAAAAAAGTTCCCTCATATGAATAGTTCATTGATCTTCTGTCACCTTTTAACTGTCATGATAAGCCAGTAAAACAAGAATGTATATCATCATCGTGAACGTTCACCTGATTTAGAAAAAAGAAACAAAAAAGTATTTCCTTTACTTGTTAATAAGTAACATTTCTTTCAGAGCTATAACACTAAAAAACTCATACAAAAAAATTTCTCTTTTTTAAAAATTTATTAATTCCAAGAAGGATGTTTTTAAAGATCACAGGATACACGATAACACATTTCCATACAACAGAGAACACAAATGAAAATAGAATATATTGCAGACCCCAATATCCTGTTCTGTAAACTTTTCCAAACATTTTTGCTCGTCTCAGTTCGGCTATGGCGTCTTGGTGGGGATGGTCTAAAAATATTCCAGTTAACTTTTAAGTATAGGTTCGTGTTTTAGTGGGAAACTCTAAACCAGGAGCAACCTTATAAGGGGGCTCATGCATAAATTATCAACGCGATCTGAACATTTCCAATAGGGAAACAGAGATATATCTTTCATTAGGCACCTTTTAAATTTTCATTAAGCAAGTCATCGGGATGAATGAATTATAGATATTACGTTAGGTTTATCCATATTCCCGAAAAATTACCAAGCATTTGAACAATTAGTGTCAAATGTTTGTTAAAATAATTTTGAACAAATTAGTTGGCAACTCCTTCATTTTCAATTTAATAAATCTTCAACAGTAATAACAATAAGAATTTCATTGAATTGTTAGCTTTATTATTTTGTATAATTAAACTTGAATTATTTGAGAAAAAAATTTGGACCCACTCTAACTGAAATTTTCAGTTTGGAATGTTTAGAATCCAGAAATCGAATAAAAATAATCTTGTCTTGGGCTTTTCTCAGAAAGTGTAGGATCTGCTTGAATGAAAATAATACTTCTAGCTCTAAAATAAGATAATTTTGAAAGCTAATATTCATAAAAAATCTTAGGGACTTGAGAACACAATCAGAAAATTCAGAAGTTAGTATCATAAACAGATCTATTTATAATGCAAATAATAAAAGACCACCTTCATGACAGAATGTATCAAACTTAGCCCTCTTCTAATATCAGCTTATTCATAGCATTATATATGGGTCTTTTATTAAATAGGCATTTGCTATGCAAATTAAGGGAGGTCCTATTCCGAGTTGCACTAGGAGTAAAAAAATTGTGTTTGTTTGAATAATTCATTTTACGGTAGTCTAATTCATTTTCAAGAACAAAGGAAAGATTATTTATTTTGTTTCAACAAAAATTTCAAAAAATCCAATATTTATTTTTCACCGAGTTATCCTGACTATATTTTTTGGGATTCTCTTTCTCTAGAAGTGAACCATCATAAAATTCATGTTTTGAAAAATTATTATTATTTTTTTTCGATAATACCAATAATTAGTGTTTTTCTTTCAATTTGTTGTTACAGTTCCTATCAACTTCATCTAGTAGTTTTTGTATTAGAGTAGTATTATTCACAGTTGTGTTGTAATACAGAAAATCTCGGAAAATACTTATCAGAGTAAATCATATATCTATTGATATACTCATTATTTATATAACTGACACTATAATGACCTCTACATTGACCCCCTAAAGTAGAATAGGTACCGTAAAACCGGGTGACTTGAGACTGTATGGTGGCTTGAGACAAAACTTCTCGATTTCCTAAAAGACGTGGCAACATTGTTGAACGCGATTGTTTGATGAGTGTTATTGGTGCGTTGGTAAGCACGTGGTCAGGGCTTTACGATACAGAGCGATTTGGCGGTTTAAAACAGGAAGGTTACGGTTAGTGGCTGTGAACGTGATACCACCTGTTCGCGCTTTTACGATATCGCTGGAAAACTTCAAGTGGATCTCCATTAAGGTAATATATTTTTATTATTCGATGTTAGTCAGTGTGTTTCTACAATCGTAGTGATTCTCAATCCGTACATGGTGATCCCTAAATATTTTTTTATTTATGTCTTTTTGACTATTTTTGCAAACAATCCAATTTTGTCGGTGAATTGAGACAATGTCGCAAGTCGACCTCAGTTTTACGTTCCACTTTTTTTTTGCAGATGGGAAAATATCAGCGCCTTGTCGCTTCAAATTACAGGCGCTATTCAGAGGAGAGCCTTCAAAGCGCCGTGCGAGATAGAAAGGCAGGCATGTCACTACGAGCAGTGGCGAAAAAATATGGAATCCCAAAGGATACGATTGACAGAAGAGTTAAAAATCTCCATACATTAAAACCGGGTGGACAAACTATACTCACCTCTAATGAGGAGCAGAGAATCGTCAATAATCTCCACCTGGCATCGCAATGGGGATTTCCTTTCACATCACTTGATGTGCGATACATTATTAAGGCCTACCTGGACAGCAGTGGACGGGTAATTCAAAAATTCAAGAACAATTTGCCAGGAAGGGAGTTCATGAGGAATTTCCTACAAAGACATCGCCAAATTCTCACCCAGCGCTGGTGTGAGAATATTAAAAGGGTGAGAGCTGGCGTAAATCGCTCAACAATCAATAAGTATTTCGACGAATTAGAGAAGAGTTTGGAAGGAATTCAGCCTGATGCAATAATCAATTACGACGAAACAAATATGACAGACGATCCAGGCAAACAGAAAGTAATTGTTAGAAGAGGATGCAAGCACGCTCATCGAGTTCTGGATAGCTCTAAGACCAGCCAGTCACTTATGTTTGCCGGTACTGCTTCTGGATTGTTGTTGCCCCCGTATATAGTATATAAAGCCGAACATTTATACACGACATGGACTGAAAATGGACCTGCAGGTGCTAGATACAACAGGTCAAAGACTTCTTGGTTTAATGAAGCCATTTTCGAGGACTGGTTTAATACTGTTGTGCTGCGATATTTTGCGAAATTCGATAAGAATGAGCCAAAAGCATTGATTGGTGACAATCTGGCTAGTCATGTCTCCCAAACAGTGATAGAGTTGTGCAAGGATAATAACATAAGGTTCATTCTGTTACCACCCAATAGCACTCATTTGTGTCAACCATTAGATGTGGCATATTTTCGCCCTCTAAAGCGCGCATGGAGAGAGGTTCTCCTCGAATGGAAATTGAAAAATCGAGGTGTAGTTCCTAAAGACATTTTTCCTAGACTTTTAAAGAAGTGTTTGGATGGAATGAACGTAAATGACAGAACGTCGAAGAATTTGATAGCTGGTTTTTCTGCAACAGGTATATATCCCATCGACCGGACCAAAATACTGAACAAGTTCCCAAACGAACCTGAGGAGCCTCAAGACAATGATTTTGTTATTATCGACAACGCCTTTGAAATTTTCTTGAGAAATCTTCATACCAAAGAGAGCACAACGACTTCAAATAGGCGGAAAAGACTTCAAGTGGAACCTGGTAGAAGCATAGAACAAGCGGAAATACCTTCCACCACCACACAGCCAGATGGAGAACCTGTAAATGACTCCAGCTTACTTCAATCTGAAGATGAAGAACTCCCCAATTTATCCGCCATTCTGAAAAAAAATAAGATCGTTCCAGCAGAGAAGGCCTCAAGTGATTCTGAGGGATCCTTTTCCTGTCAAGACTCTTCAGACACTCCAGAAAATTTTGACGAAGATGTAGACTTCGTCAATCCATCCAATATTCTAGTAGATGACTTCGTTCTAGCCGAATTTAATTACAACGCACCTCATCAAAAATCCAAGTCAAAGAGATTCATTGGGAAAATCAAAGAAATTGATAACAATTTTAGAACTTTCCAATGTACCTTTTTAAGGAAAGCAACGACGGGAAAAAACGTTTACGTTTTTCCTAACGTAGAAGATATCTCTGAAATTACTGCGGAGCAGATTATTTCTAAACTTTTTCCCATTAGTAGCCGCAGGGGAAGGTACACCTTTTCTGTGGAAACTTAGAATGGTATTCCCAGTAATATTCTATTTGTATTCATTTTTTTTGTAGTTTTACATTGAAATTTTTCATTTTATTTGAGTGTTTAGAAATTGTTATTTTATTTTAAATAATTTATTATGTTTTCTTAATGATCTCAAACATATAGATCTCAATTTTCTTGAATAAATGCTATTTTTGATAAACTAAGCTGTATTTATTCCGAAAAATGTCCCCAAAAACATGACAACAGCCTCTACCAATTTCAGCCGTCTCAAATCGGCGTTTTGAGACGGGTGAAATGCTTTTAAAATGTGATAATTTGCAAGTCTCAAGCCACCCGACCCCCGCTGGTGACTTGAGACACCCACTTAAACAAAAAAAAAATTTTTTTGGAGCCACTGAGAGAATTGAAAGTTGGTGCTAGTTATTGTATAAACCAAGACTCAAAATTTGACGCCAGATTCAATAATATAACCTTAACAGTTTTTGATTGACGCGCTTTCAAAGTTGAAAATTGTCTCAAGACACCCGGTTTTACGGTATTGTTTTTATTCGTAATTTCAGGAAAGGTGAATTTTGATTTATTGGCCTGTTTTTCCAAGTGTCGAACAAAAGTGTGCCGATAATTAATAGACAACCACATCTGTCGATTCACTTTAATCAGCTAATCACTTGGCAACATTCTCACTGGACATCATTGACTCTATGAATGATTTAGGCAAGAGTTCACAACATAGTAGAGATAATGTTTATTCATTTTCTTCGCCTCTCTTCCTTCTGTAAAGGCAGTCATAAAGATATTTTATAAAGTGTAGAAACATAGCTTCACACCTCTTTCTCAAGAGCCCCTTGATTTCAATCCATATCGTTGAATACAAACCTTATAGTATACCTTCTTTAAAAGGGTATAATCTTCAATCTTAAGATTCTAACTTACAAATTGCTGAAAAGCAATTATGTTAAATCAGGGGCCTTTGAGAGTTATTTGTTGAAAAAGCCATGTGTTTAACAGTATGGTCATACATACAGATGATGACCTCTTCTAATGATGGTTTTGTATGAAAAAAAAATCTTAGAATGATATGATTTGCCATATTTTATCAAAGAATTCTACCGAATTCCAGAGAATGGATAAAATCCATCAGATTGCTCCCGAATGAAATTTTGTTGTTCCAATAATTGAAAAACTAACCAACTAATCGAACTAAAATTGAAAAATTAGTTGCAAAATAGCAAGAAAAATTTCATGAGGACTAAAAATTTTGAACAAGCGCGCGAAAGCACCAGAATTCATGTAGCTAGGCCTTTTTCTCATTTCTTAGTTCATAGAAAAACCAGTTTTTTTTGTATTTAAAGGGATATAGAAATTTATTATCTGATGCTACCCCAATACCTAAAAGAGCAGACACTCTTAGCAAACCTCCAGCTTCAAAATTTTCTGTAGATACCGGTGTAGGGCTGAAAAATACATTACAAATTTGAACAAGCGCGCAAAAGCTTCAGAAGGTAGGTACTGTACTCATTTCATAAAAAAAAAATATTTTTTGTATGTGAAGGGATATCGAAATTCATTATCTGATGCTACCCCAATACCTAAAAGAGCAAGCACTACCTCCAGCTTCAAACTTTTCTGTAGACACCAATGTAAATCAAACAATCGTGTGGTAACACTAGATGCAGATACCTTTTTTTTTAATTTCGTGTCATAATACCATTCGATTGCCGAAATTCCCAAGCTGAAATTGAGAAACTGAGATAAAATCCAAGAAAAGATCCAGTTGGCGTGGGCGAGATCAGGGAAGGGGAAAGGGCAGATCCGTAGCAAAACATGTGAACCACACCAGTCACTGCGGGCTCCCAGAGTTGTGTGGTGCTCCTGGATTTCTCTTTTTCGTCAGTTTTTTTGTAAGTTTTTCCGCCGACAACTATTGAGTGTTTTCTAACTAATCTTAGTGATAAGAAATCAAAAGTTCGTTTTCGAATTGAATTTCCGGGTCTCCATTAGATTTAACCTTCTAACATTAAAAAAAATCAGAATAAACACTTGGCTTTTGATAAGGAAGAGTATCATCATTCACCTGTGCAGGTTAATATTTCAAACTAAAACCGAACTCGCTATTGTCTTCAAATGGTCTTAATTCAACTGTCATTCCATCCCAGGTATCCCCTAGCAATACAGTATGCTATTTTAAGAACGATTTGAGATCCGATTACCAACCTACTTTTACTTATTGAGCTCCAAAAATAGAGCGCAGCTCCTCATTAGATTACATAAAATTTTGACATAAAGAAATTTTTCAACGTCTGGATCATTAGAGAAAGAAGGTATAGATCATTTTTGATAATTACCATATCTATTAATACTAATTGATTATTTTAATTAGAATTGAAAGACCACAATTTCATAGAAAATGTTCTAGTTGTTATCAATGATGATATTCATTTTGATTTATTTGATGGCTCACTTAGAATATTTTCTGAATATGCTTGAACTTGAAAAAATATTTTTGTATTTTTCAATTTTTTTTGTTACTTCAGTCCTTTGCTTTTCGATAGTAGGGAGTTTATTTTTCTTCAATTTGAAGCTTTATTGATGGCATTCAAACTATTCATATTCGCCACTTGTTTTGTTTTATGGATGCAGTTGCATTAATTTTTTAAACCTTCGGATATGTTCCTCAACTGCTATCGTTTTCGAAAAAGGAATGAGGATATACAAGAAATATGAGATTTTCTGCTCTTAGGGAAAATCTTCACTACAATACTAAATTCAATTTAATTATTGCAATTGTTAAAATTATTTCCAATGTGAAACTTTAGATCCGATTCTAGCTGAACAAATTCAGGCAAAAAAAACCTGCAAATAATGATTTTTCTTTAAACAAAACTGAACATTTTCTTTGCTAATATGCAAATTAATATTTCCAAAAACTTGATAATTGCCTAATACATACTGATAACAGTTTGATGAGGTTGAAAAGGACGTCTTTGTACGAATTAATACAAATTGCATTAATGCAATTATAGTTCATCTAAAATTCCTTATTCAAAAACGCTAAGCGAATTTTGATTCGATATCGGGAAAGAATGTTGCTGTTGCAAAATGGCGAACGCACTGGTAATTCTTGAGCATCAGTTATAAAATTTTGAGTTCTGATTTACTGCGAATTGTTTTATTTCCATATTTCTGATAAACATTTCGAGGTTAAAACAGATCAATTAATTCAATTAGTTTCATAAATTAAATCTTTTTCTCAGTCAATTTTTTTTATGGCTTTTGAGAATTTTGAGTTCTGATTTATTGCGAATTGTTTTATTTCATATTTCTGATAAACATTTCGAGGTTAAAACAGATCAATTAATTCAATCAGTTTCATAAATTAAATCTTTTTGGTCAGTCAATTTTTTTATGGCTTTACAAATCTTTCATGAAGGAGTGGTTTTCAAATTTCGATTCGCATGCATGTCCGCTAATGAAGAAAATAAATGAGTGCATATTTAACATCACTAACGGTAGAAAGATATTACCTTTCTGACCAAAATATCTAATGCATATTTTTAAATCATTCTCAAAAAATTGTACTCGCAACTTCCAATAGTTAATAATTTGCAATTCTCGAAACGATATCCTCGAAAAAGACTGTTTATTTCATGAGTCTTCCCAGAAGTTAAACCACCAGATACATACAGTAAAATTTCAATCCTGGTCTATTTCTAGATTACAAGAGTTAAGATGTTTAGTTTAGATTCAAAAATAACTGTTATGCTTGCTGTCGTTGCCAAATAGAGCTTGGCAAAGATTCTTAGTTTATTCTCAGTGGCTTCGGTTCTATATGTATTAAGACAGAAACAACCGATTACTTTCATAACAAAAAAATCATCCGAAAATTAGACCTCAAGGACACAATCAAGATTTGAATAAAGATTAGTAAGATGAAAAAATTATTCTGATAAATATATTCGAAGAAAAACATGGAATAGAATATTTTTTTAACACATGTTAACACATGTGTTTTCTTTTATTTCACAATATCCAGAATCAGGTGGTTTGCATTCTACATTTGACAAAGATCTATAGTATTTTTAGATACAATAAACCAAAGGAATTGAAGTAGGTTGTGAAATAACAAAACAATTACATTTTGGTTTTCATTCATTTCACAAAATTCAATATCAGGTGGTTTACTTTCCACATTTCCCAGAAATCTATAGTATTTTTAGATACAATAAACCAAAAGAATTGATGTAGGTTGGGGAATTACGAAACAATTATATTTTGGACCTTCAAATAGGCGTCTAGCGCCATATTCTAAAAATAGCTTCACATTGTTAGCTTCTGAGACTTTTGTCAAGAGGCTTGGGCTTGAGATAAATTTAAATCCCAATCATTATTGACGACCTACAATTACCAAAGCCACTTCAGTTCCGAATTCAAATCCTATGAAGTAACACTAATTGACCGTCTGTCTTTTTTGCAGAAAAATAACCTTTCAATATGTCCGACGAAGAAGAAGTTTACTCGTAAGTGAAAAATCTAAACTAAAAAGTGCCATTCCTTATAGCTATCTCACTGACCCACCTCGGTTTTTGCTTGCTTATTTCGTCCCATTCAATCATCTCAAAAAAATTATTTCCAAAATAAAACATTCATTAAATACGATATTCTAAAGAACCTACATAACACATATGAAAGAACAAAAATAAAACCGTTATAGTTGATGATTTCTGTGAAATTCAGATAAAATCTTTAAAATTCCTGCAATGCCTCCTGCTGCCAAGGTTATTCAAGAACTTGTGCTTTCTTTGCTTGCACCCCATGCTTCGTAAAGCTAAGGTAAATCTCAATTTGTGTCGTTCTTCATGTTAATATTTGTCTGTGTGTCTTTTAGTGAAGAAGAGGAGGAGGAAGAAGAGGAAGTCGTTGAAACGTAAGTAAAAATCGGATTTGTACTTCACAGCACTTAATTTTTTCCTATACCATATTGCATCTTGCTCAACCTTTTGCTGCATTCTGAATAAAATTGTCTACTTCATTCTTCATATTTGCAAACATGCTTTTTCATTATTCTAGCTATTGAGAGAGTATCTCATCACAGTGCCAAAAAACTTCAGCAACTGTGCTCAAAATTATGCTTCAGATAAAAAACAAAGAATAAATCTGATTTTTTTGTTGTGTGATTTGAAAACTTGGACAAATTTGAAGTGACAAATTAGGTATAAAAAAATTGGTCGTGTGTGGAAAATTGAATTGACATTTTTTTCTGGCATCACACTTGGAAAAAGGAATATGAAATTTGGGTTTTTAAAAGTCTTGTACAACTTTTTTTATTTTTTTCATTTAGATCGCGTTTTTGCCTTCTCGCCATCATCTCACTATCCACCAAGCCTCATTTGATTATAGAACTTTTAGTCCTAAATAAAAGTTTTTTCTTTTTCCAGAAAGTAAGTAGTATGTCCAACCCCTGTTTTTAAAACCGTACGTTGAACAGCATCCTTGTTGTGGTGACCCTTGTTGAGCGTTTTGAAATAGAATAGCCCTTAGTAGTTTTATAAATATTTTGTAGTTAAGTTTTTGATGATTTGATATTTTATATGTATTTTTGTTTTTTTCCTTATCACTCGTGAACCTCCCCTGCCCTTTGTGATGTACCATGTAGGACCACAACTACAACCACCAAAGTCGAGTAAGTTTGAGACAAAACTAAGGAGCAATGCCTGAATCAGCTTCGAAATTTTTTTTTGTCTCGATTTGGTCAATATGCCGCGCCTACAAACTGTAGAAAATGGATCGTATGAACGTACTGGTGTTTTAAATATTTTCCTTATATCTATCAAATCTCGCTTTTTCACATCTATATTTTTTTTCGATCCATCTTCTATTTTTATCAAGCTCTAATCAGAAGGCTAACTAAAAACAGTCAACGGATTTTGTTGTATTTTGTTGTAATTCCTCATTCCCCAATTTGTTTAATCTCGCGCCTTCTTCAAATAAAGTTGATGTTCACAAAACAAAATACGACAAAATTCTCAATCTAATATCCGCAAAGAAGATACGATAAGTCCAGAAGATTTTTTTCCAAGAAATCATTGTTGACTAACAATGGTTTTTTAGCTTTTTCGCGTTTTTATTCTTTATTTTCACCAACAGTTTAAAATATCATTTTTTTCAGTAACTTTTTGAACTAAACTATTTTTGTGAAGTTAATCATTTTGGGATTTCATGTTTTTTCACACGTAAGTTTTTACCCACATATTTTTCGATAAATCCACCCAACACACAAGCGTTGAAGGCGGTTTTGGGTTGAAATCTTTCGGTCACTACATCCTGGATTTTTTTGAAGAAGTTGGTAGAAATGGATTCACAAATGATAAATTTTTCCAACTGACCACCTGATTCAATTTTTTCAGAAAAACATTTTTTTCTTGTTTGATACAACGAAAAACATTCACAACCAATTATCCAAAAGCAAATGTAAAATTATTTGACGATCGCGAAGATTTCTTCTCGTAGATGAGGAATCTTTCACCAAAACTGTTCGTCTACGTAAAACAAAAAATTTAAAAAAAAAACACCACACTTCAACTTACTACAGTTATTCCACACAATCCAAATGTTCCAAAATAAACACCTTGAACCAAAAAAAAAAGCTAAAACACAAATATTTTCAAGAAAAACTCACCTCATTCTCAATGATTTAGGGCAGAGAAAGAAGGTGATCCAGAATTCATCAAGCGCCAGGACCAGAAGAGATCAGACTTAGACGAGCAGCTCCGTGAGTATATCTCAGAATGGAGGAAACAGCGTGCAAAGGAAGAGGACGACCTCAAAAAACTCAAGGAGAAACAAGCCAAACGCAAGATCAGCCGGGCTGAAGAAGAAAGAAAAATGGCCGAACGCAAAAGGCAAGAAGAAGAACGTCGTGTTAGGGAAATCGAGGAGAAGAAACAAAGGGATATTGAGGAGAAGAGGAGGCGTTTGGAGGATGCTGAGAAGAAGCGCCAGGCAATGATGCAATCCCTCAAGGATCAGAACAAAAACAAGGGACCTAACTTCACCATCACCAAAAGGGATGCCACAGTAAGTTTCGCCTTCATTTACTAGGGAAATAAGAATCAGAGAACTTAGCTATCTTTGACGAAAAATGACCATCTGCAGCACAAACATGGACTAAGCAAATTTCGATTAGATCAGCCTACTCAAGGTTTTCAGCAATAATACTCCTTATATATAAAATAGGGTTGATTTTGATTTAAAAATTCTAATTACAGTCAAACCTTTCTGCTGCCCAAATCGAAAGGAACAAAACCAAAGAACAGTTGGAAGAAGAAAAGAAAATCTCTCTTTCCATCCGTATCAAACCTTTGATAATGGACAACCTCAGCGTTGAAAAACTACGTGACAAAGCTCAAGAGTTGTGGGAATGCATTGTCAAACTTGAAACTGAGAAGTACGACTTGGAAGAAAGACAGAAACGCCAAGACTACGATGTAAGTGAAAACTTAAGGTCAACTCGATATCAAATTAATTGGTCTTTATTGTAGCTTAAAGAACTCAAAGAAAGACAGAAGCAACAACTCAGACACAAAGCCTTGAAGAAAGGTTTGGACCCTGAAGCCCTCACTGGAAAATACCCAGTAAGTAATTTGTTTTTATTGTTATGAATATCAATAAAATAACCTGTTCTTGAATTTTTTCAGCCCAAAATTCAAGTAGCCTCCAAATATGAGCGACGTGTGGACACCAGATCATACGACGACAAGAAGAAGCTATTTGAAGGGGTGAGTTTTCAAAATTCAATAAACAAGTCATATACAAAGTAAACACCCAGTGCAAAAATCAATCACTTTCATTGATATTCAAAAATAAAAACTTTCAAGTTAAAAAAGTCTCATATACAGATGAAGTTTTTAACTACATCTCTATTTTTGATCATCTACTCATTTTAGTCTATGAAACATAAGAAAGTTATAGCAATTGAAAAATATTCATTTATTGATCTTATTATTGACCATCTATTGCTATAGCTTTCACAGACGGGCTAAAGACGATACAATTCGCAGATATTAGTTAATTATTAATGTATCCTAATATTTATTATCTAAATTTTTAATAATTACTCCATATATATTCGATATCTTCAAATTGTGTCGTCTTCTGCCAGTATTACCTATAAAATTCACAGTTACACACAAATATGAACTCAGTAAGTATTTGGCATGCCACCGAAGCGAATTCGTTAAAAGATTAAATACCATAACAGTGTTTTCAAAATTTCAATCTATTGAAACAAAATGACATAAATTTTTTACACCAGGCAAACTAAGTACACTGTCGTAATAGAGTTGTACCTAATATATTTGATTTAGGGATTTGATCATTTGTATATGGATCATGTGGAAAAAATTTGGCAAACCAAAATTCAAGAATTTATGACCAGGCACAAGTGTAAGTGACAACGTGTTCGTCCACGTGGTCCTTTAGTTCTTGTCCTCATAAGATGTACATGTTTCGTTATGTTCATGCTAAATATGTGTGATCGATTTTGTGAAAATGTGGCTGTTTAACAAATAAATGTAATGTTTGAGCATGGGATTTATATTTTTTGACAGGGTTTGGAAGAAATCATCAATGAATCAAAGGAGAAACAATGGAAAGATAAAATTGGAGTATTTGACTCAAGACAGAAGAGTAAGCATATTCAACACTTTACTATTAGCCCTTGCAGCGCTTGTGCGAATTGAAATTGCACAATTATATGGATGATATAGAAGTTACCTTCAAATATAATAGAACCCTTCTCAGCTAATTTGAAATATTGCTTTCAATATAACTCGAACTCATAAATATCTATTACATATTATCATTAAATCTTGAGGAAAATTTTAATTACTTCAATATCTAATCTTTTCGGTCAACTTTTAGTGGTATCAAGTTCCCTAATTCCACAGAAATAAAATATGCTTTTTCTATAGCCCGACTACCCAAATGGTTCGGTGAAAGGCCTGGCAAGAAAGCAGGAGACCCCGAAACTCCAGAAGGTGAAGAAGAGGGCAAACAAGCTGCAGATGATGATGAAGACCTCAAGGAGCCTATTATAGAGCCCGAGCCAGAAGAAGAGGAAGAGGAAGAAGAAGAGGAGGTCGAGGTAGATGAAGAAGAAGAAGAGGAAGAGGAGGAAGAAGAAGAATAAATGGCCAAAAATGAAATGGTAAGTTATAAAGGTTTTCAAAAGCATTAAGGCAGTGAAAATTAATAGATTTGGTTTATGGAATTCATTCAAGATTTTCAATAAAAATATAGAAACAATGTCAAAACTGGTTGTACAAACAATTTTTCACGACAAAATAATTATATTTTGGATCAAAGCTAGACAGCTTAACAATAGGGGTCCGAATCCTGTCTGCGTTTGTGCTTACATTAACAATAAATATATTTTGAATAAACTTATCTGGGCACATGCAAAATGTGGACCCATAAAAGAGAGCACTACTAATACGAGTAACATAATCTCAACGAAAAGTTAAGAATTTTGGTACTAAATATTTAATGTACCCCATACTTATATTATCATAATTGAATATAATAAATCTCCTTATATAAAACTAAGTCAGAGATATTGAAATTAAAATTGAACCTGCTTATGAGCTTTTTTTTAGAAATATATTTTGCAATTATTATCAAGATACATTTTTTCCAGATTCTTCTCTCCTGATCAAAGTGAATATTTATCATCTATATGAGAACGCGAGCAGCTTCAGGATTATGTTTATAACATGAGTTTTATTTCCAATATTATAAGCAACATCTGTTTTAATTTATTTATAATTACTATGAAGATACTGTATTTGTAATCATATATTATCATTACAAAATGTTGTTCAGTTTTTTCCTTCTTTATTTCCTTTTACAGGTTGATTAATTGGATAAGGAATAATTTGTTACAAAGTTCACAACAAGGCGTTTGTTGATATGCAAATAATATGAAATTTTCTAATTGAAAGATGAACGAAAGATGTGTTTCCATACTCTGTAAAATATTTAATGTGAAAGAATAAATTGATCATACAAAGACATGCTCCTTGATTCGAATCTTGTAGTGATAATAAAAATATTTAGCATAACCTTTAAAAAATAATCAATTTATTAACAATAAATGTAAAAATATTACATTCCAACAACACCATCAACAAAAATTATATTAGATAAACAATATAAAAAATGAGTTTATTGAGCTTACGCTATCACAGGAGGCCTCTTGTGCTCATTGTCCACAAAAGACAGGAACTTGTCTCTATTTCAACTTCAGCAGAACCATTATATGAGTTAGATGTGCTGATCAATCCTCCAAATTCCAATTTCGTTTTATCTGAAAAATTTTATCAAGTAGTTCTTTGACATGTGAACATAGAAACTATAATATTGTGTTATACACAATCAATGTTTGTGAAAGGCAAAAGGGGAAAACGTTGTCACTCTCTGTAATACTACCTTCGGCATTCTTTATACACATTAATATCACATCCTGAGATAACAACTTGCTAGCACTGTATACAAATATTACAAATAATAATGAAGCAATTATATAAGCATTTTTGATAAAAGCTGAGTTAATAGGAATAATAGATGGAAAAAAAATCAAAATGTACAATGGAATTCTCATATGGATACTCAAAAATATTAATGAATATTTAAAACACCAAAAGTCTTACCTAAATTCCATTTCAATCCAGATGTTGTAACCACTGCTGGTGATCCTATAGGAACTAAACTACACCAATTTTTATTTTCTCTCAATATTTCAGGAATACTAATCTTATAAGTACCAGGTTTCAAAAGCCATGAAAAAGAATCACTACAAAGTAGGAAAACAGAGGTATTTGGCAATATACTTTCTGATCTATATAATGTATTTATGTTTGCCATTAAATGATCTAACCTTCCAGCAATCTCAGTCAAAACATAAATTTTATCAATCTGGAATAATTTTCAAACATGAAAAAGCAATAATAAAATAAACAAACATCTTTTATAACTTACAGATAGGTAAATGTTTCACGAAGAGAATATCATATTATCATAGCAATGGTATTCAAGCAATTTTATTTAGTTATGATATGGAATTCGTTAGAAATGTTATGTGATACTGCTCATTTAAAAAAATAATTCAATAATAACTGAAATAGAAAGATGATATTCGAAGACCTATTGCATCTAACTACCTGGGATCCAAATTTCTGCCTGCATATATTATAATAATAATAATAATAAAGTTTATTCATGTACCCCATAATATATGTTGGCATGAATTCAATTAAAATTCTAATGGTTCTCCGATAAATTTGTTCTTGAACTTTTTGATATTCCATAGCATTCTATACCAAGAACAAGAGTTCAAATTATTCTTTTGAAGGTTTTGGTATTGTTTTTAATAATACTCTCACTATGTTGAGAGAAAAAAATCCATTACCTTTCAAAATATTACCACAAAAATTATTTCTAATAAAAGAACTTTGAAATAATGTGCCATATGATACCCAAAAAGCTATGTACATCAGGGATTGAAAGAATATGTTAAAACCTTTAGCCTCTAGTAATACCTCAATTTTTTTTTGTTCCTTATAATCATTCAATATCTCTAAAGCCTTTGTGAAGTCAGTTTCTTCTTGATCAGGAGTGTGAATAACTTGAACGCCATTTATTTTTTTCAATTTCTCAAGCGTTTCAGTTGATATAGAATCGAAATCTCCAGTCAATAAATGTGGCATATATAAATCATCCTTTTTTTTATTCAAATTTTCCTTCCAATTCATCCAACACTCTGAACCTCCATCAACTAGTACTCTTATATTGGCTTCATAACAAATAACTTTAATTACTTCAAGAAAAATGTAACGAGATTATTTTAAAAACCTCTTCAAAAAAGATGTGAAATGTATATAAACATTCGTACAATGACAGAGCATACCTTGATTCCATATTTTCCTTAATTTTATATTATTTAACTTAACAGGAGAGTTCAATAAAAGAACACCAAAACTGCTATTATTCTTTGCCAAGTTCAAAAAAAGTTCTTCACAAGGTCGAAAAATCTTTATAGAAGTCATCTTCACAATATTATCATCTTACAAATAAAAAAAAAAAATTAATAATTTATCAACATTAGGGGTCACTCCATTCCCAAAACAGTAAAGTTAGGTTAATATAATTGTTGTCAAAAACGTTTAGATCGTTAGAACTAAGATATATTGAACTAAATTATCAACACGAAATTTTTGCCATTATTCCAGAACGTACAAATTTTAGTGAATTCATCCTGAGATACGCTCATATTAATTAAATTCTTTTCTGAAATCTATAGCTTGCTTTTATTCACCTATTATCACGTGATAACCAATGAACTGGGTTGGTCAAACTTACGATGACGTCAATTTGAAGTAAAAAAGTAATCTTCATAACGAATTACTATTGAATAATACTTATGACATCAAAATGGTCTTCACAAAAAAAATTGTATCATACAATTTCTTTTACGGAAAAATGTACTGTTTTGAGAAATATTCATGCGAATTAAAAATATCCATCACTGAATAATTTGAACGGATTTGAAAAATCTATTAAATAGTTCTTTAGGCAAAATGAAAACTATAATGTTAAACCAGAAATTATGATTACACTTGATTTACGAAAACTTTACAGTAATTAGTCACGACGATAATTATTACATTAATATAAAAACAATAAACATACATTTATTAATGAAAGATAGAAATGGGCTACAAATTGATAATATTTTTAATTATTGTAATGTTTTACTATCAACAAATAATACAAAAGTGGAAGCATAAAGTTTCAGGGAGGTTTGAGCTTCATCAATAGAATGGACTAATTCAGATATTTTTAACTTTCTACAAAAATGTACTAGAATTTTTCACTCATTATAGACAACACTAATGCTGTCCATCCAGTAAAAGGTCTACAGCCGCTACCATGACCTGTTTTGTCATTGTACTGTTCCCATAAGAACCCAGATTTCTCATACTGCCTCATTATATTTTGAATCACATTCATTCGCAGTTCCTTGTATAGTTTAGCTGCTTCTTTTTGATATGGACCACTTTCATTTGAATAATAATGTAAAGCTCTAACAGCCAAATAATTGATATTGATCCAAATCTGACCTCTCCAATATGGAGGGTCATGTTCTGTATTCCTTTTCATATATAATGGAGAATTCATTGACAGTGACCTCAAGCCATAATTTGTCCACAGTAGTTCAGGCTTTCGTATTTTTTCCAATAAAACGCCCAAATGTGATGATGTTGGTTCTAAAATCCTAAGCAAGAATGGGAAAAGGTTGACATATCCAAATGTTGTGTCAACGAAACGATATTCTGGGTTTTTAAGTGTAACTCTCGCCATTTCTCTGTTCTGATTCGGGGATCTAGGCACAATATCAGGCCTTTTCAAGATAACAGCATCAGTATGCAAACCGTAATCAGCATAAGTTTGTGAATATGATGACCAGTGAAGCTTATTCATCAGTTTATTATCCGTAAGATAAAGAGCAGTTGCTTCATATTTCGACGTATCCTGGCCTAAGAGAGTACCTAATCTATGTAATGTTGATGCTGCAATAGCCATCCAGCAATAGAGATCTATATGCCTCTCATCAACAGTAGGATGTGATGCTCTGGGGAAATCATCTAATCCAGATGTTAAAGTTTTGGGATTTAATTCTTTGTTAGTCTTGTCATCTCTTCCTCTCCAACGATATGAACCAGGAAGAGAACCTTTTTGAGTTGAATTGAACCATGAAAACCAAGCCTGAAATAATGAATAACTATTATTGTATTTCAATCCCTTCTCCTATTTGACAAAATAAAAATATTCAGATGAACTCGAAATAAGTTCGAAACTGTGAAGTTACACAATGTAGAAAAAACTAAATTATGATCAACTACCGAATAGAAATGGTTAAAACAGTTGAATATTATCATATTTATTGACATCCTCATATATTAAACTCTTAAGGGTAATATATTATATTGGTTGAATTGTGTTTTGGCCTCCTCTTTGAATTTCATTTTTCTTATTGTTATTTTTATCAGAAATATTTATGCGAGTTGTAAATATCCACTTGTAAGGTGCTCAATAAACATCAGTTAATGGTTTATAATGATTAGAAAATTTTATCGAATAGTAAAATTTAAAAAAATAAAATTCGAATTCCCAAAGAATTTTTACCGTTTTTATAATAGTTATTTATAATACAAGTGCAGAAGGCATTGATATTCTTCCACGAGTTCAAAATTCAAAAACGAGCCACGAAGTGGCGAGTTTTGGAATGAACGAGTGGTAGAATGAGCCTTCTGTACGAGTATTATACATTATTTTCTCTAATTCATTGCATTTTCATTGAAATTAATGAAATATTTCCATAAATATATTTTAGTGATTTTTGCATTGAAAAATGTTGGTTGGCAGAACTGATTTCTTTAAGGCAAATTGATGAATTGACAGATAAAGCCGTGGCGGAAAGTTCGAAGTACCAACATAGAATAATAAAATATTACCATAAAAACTGTGCGTTTCTGATATATTCTCGCACGATTTTGTTCTACAAGATGTGGAAGAATGAACGGAATAACCACAGAATTAGAGAAAACTTATTTCTACACTCACCTGTAACCTAGGATACATCCTTTCAAGCATTGCTAGCTGACCTGGATTCAGATCATTCTCATAATTGTCAAGAATAAACTGTAAGGTGATAAAGAATGTTGGCGGATTAGCATTTGTATTCCTTTGAACAACAAACTCATTTGGAACTTTTGCCACTGCTTCCTCTCCTAATATCTGTTCTCTAGGAATCCATCCTTCAGCATTCATCAAATCCATCCAATGGCCAATAATATCCATTTCAATATTGATATCCCACTTTGAAATCAACAATCCATGAAAACCTTCGTCCCAGAGAAATCCTCTAGGAAAAAAGCTCCTGAAAAATAAATAAATCCAAGGATCAATAAAGGATAATGACATTAAATCATCTCATTTTCTCTTTGAAATGAAATGCCAGACATATTGTGAAAATTCGATCACTTATGGTATTACTACTAATAATCACCTTGAAGGAACAGCTGTATATAATGGAGCATTCCAATAATTTACAGGTTCATTAGTATAAGTGCTTTGTACTCTAGAAGCTCCGTAAAAATAACCAATTCCACCAATCAAATTGCTAAGTGCTGCCTGAGCAAATTTAATACTTTTGGTGTTAAATCTGAAAATTATATACATATAGATGAGAAAACACAATAATATTTATTATTTTCAATATAACCATTCTCTCTTCCAAATGAAATGAGAAGCCTCTAAAAATGAAACATTAATTGAAAAAAATTACCCTTTTTGCTTCAAATTGAAAACTTTCTCAAACTTTTCGTTGAAGGTTGACTTATGCTTCTCTAGAAGATTCGTATAAGTTTGTCCACTCAATGTCTCTTCTCTCACTCCAAAACTACCCGATTCAAAGATCACATCCAATGTAAAAGGAACTATTCCTGTTATTTGAGTGGCTACAAAATTAGAATTTTTCTTAATTTTTTTTATGTAGTCTCCACATATTGAATGAAGTATACTTACCTCATCACCTTGCAATAAATTTCCTGCTAACATCACTCTTTTCTTTGAATCCTTTCCTTTCTGTACTAAACGTAATGATGATATAGTTACTTCTCTCAACAAATGAAGACCAGGAGTTCTTGTCATAAGAAAAGATTCACTATCAGTTAAGCCTATAAAACAAGATTAATAGAATAACTAGTACGCCCATAGATCTACCTTGTAGGTAGATCAATATATCCTTTAGATCTACCTAATAGGTAGATCAATGTTGTCCATAGATCTACCTTGTAGGTAGATCAATGTTGCCCACAGATCTACCTTGTAGGTAGATCAATGTTGTCCATAGATCTACCTTGTAGGTAGATCATCATAGCCCATAGATCTACCTTTTAGGTTGATCAATATAGCCCATAGATCCATATTTTAATTCATTCATAAATACTTCCATATCTCCTGTAAAATCGATATCGCACTGTATAAAAAATATTCATCGCACGTATATCTTCGCAAATTATGCAAGAGAAAACAAATCTAAAGCTCTTATTCCAATTTCCAGATTTCATAAGGTCTCGATTTTCCAGAAATGTATAATTGGCGCTTGAAAATTGTACACCCTGTATATAATCGTCAATCCCCACCTGTATACCTTCAAGAATTATGCAATTGAATGATAACCTATAGAGCTAACATGACAACTATAAGAAAAGTTTTCAGTTCTCCAGAGACATCTCGGAAATTGTACACTCTGTATAAACGTTATTCATCGCACGTATATCTTCGCAAATTATGTGAGAGAAATCTAACTTGAAATTTCAATTTTCAGATTTCATAAGTTTTCAATTTTACAGAAAAGCATAATTGGCGCTCGAAAATTGTACACCCTGTATAATATGGTCAATCTATCGAAAAACCTCCAATAGGCAACTTGAAAAAAAACAATGTATAATCGTTATTCTTATATGTACTTTGAAAATCGGAAAAACATAATTATATGTGTATACTACGAAATCATTCACACAATAGACTAAACAAAAAATTGATCCATTTCAATAATCCGAAGCATTCACCGCCAAATAATATAAAAATTAATAACTGGCGAAAAATTAAGAAAAAAAAAATTATCACCTGCTGCAAGATTTGAACTCGCAGACCTCAGATTGTACGACCGCATCCCTAATGACCCGGCCAAACCTTTGCATATTAAGGTGCATTTGTGCTTCTTATAGGAATAATGTCAAAATAACTGGTGACAGAGATTCTATAAATTGATGAATTTTCATGAATTTCGTTTAAAAAATCGTTAAATATAAGGGAAATCGAATTAAAATATCTCTACCTACCAGTTTTCTTCGCCTCAAATGCTGATATCTTTCCAAAATGATATATTTACCTTGACAATTCACATGAAACGGAATGCTTCAAGATTTGACCAATTTCCATGAAAATATCAACAAAACGCAAAAATACCATCATAAAAGGGCGGTACATACAGGTGTAGTCTATTATTTCCTCAAATTTCTCGTTAAAAACTTTTCAAATAACCAAATGACTCCTGTAGAGGCTTCTGGCAAACCAAGCTTTCCACTGACACAAAACGATTCCGCTTGAAAATATCATAAAATATACATGGAAAAAGGGATATAAATCGCATCTGATTCATCTTTTCTTGCATATTTCCTCTCGATTCGTCCAAATTTCAACATTTCCATTAAAATATCATCTGACGTTTCCCATTTTCATTCTGTATTTCGACGATTTCATGAATGAGCACAGAATTGGTTAAAACGTCAGAATATTTTGAATAGATTATTAGATTGATCCTTGATTTTATTATACAGTTATTCATATTTCAAATAGTTCTATTCATCAAGAGCCCTCTAATGGACACGGTAAAAATAATATAAAACCTTAATATTCTAGAAACGTCAATTGCCGCGGACGTTGCTAGGCCCGTTGCTACCCAAGGACATCGTAGTATTTTCCTATTGGTCGTTCACGTCGACGTGAATCTGGAAATTCGTCGGGAAATTTCCCAAACTTTATCCGTTCATTCCCAGGTAATCCCGAAAAATCGGGAAACGGGAATATCCGCGGGAGTTAATTCGACATTTTCTCTTTCTTCCCGTACTTTTAGTTTTTCTCGTATCTCTCCCAGAGCCGAGAACACTCGACCGCAAAATCGGTCCAAAATCGTTCGATTTTCGGTGGGAGGAGCGCTTACGAGTTTAATATAGTATAGATTAGAGAAATAAATGCCAGACTTCAGATTAAATGATAATTGGTTGAATTTTAAAACTATTGTTTTATGTTAAATGTTAGTTCTAAAAATATTACTCAAGAACTGAAGCAACAACCCACCAGAATGATTTGTCAATTTTATACTGAATTGTCCCAGTCCTTCAGTTTCACCTTTTATGCCAGTAAATGTAGTTTCAGAATTGGAAGACCATATTTGACCTTTGGTTGTTTCATCCAATGCCACATACCAAATGAGAGATACCTCTTCACCTTCAAAGATACTATAGTTTGGCTGAAAAATAATTAATTCTTTAGAAAATTCATGAAATTTTTTATGGAAAGGTAAAATTATGTCATCCATTAAAGCAATTGATAATTTCATATCTGAATAAATGAGTTTTTGCAAGATATTTTGGTATTTTTTCGAACTTGAAATAATAATGATTTCTAAAGTATTCATATAAATCAAATTAAAATACTACAGAAAAAACTATGAATATTTCAACATTATCAAGTTAAGAACATCAAAAAGGAACATATACCTCATCAGAACACAATGGACAAAATTAAATTGCTATTTGAAAGTCAAGTAGGGCATATGGAGATCTAGAAATCTGATAAAAGATTTTTTTAATTATAATTGTGGATCAGGATGTGAGGAAAATTTATCTTGAATATTATAATATGAAAGAAAATTGAAAACAATAATCTTCAAAACTAAAAACATTCATTTTTAATCGAATAACCATCTGATTTTCTTACCATAGTTTTAACATCAATTCTAGCACTCCAATCTCCACCATGGCTACCTCCACTCTTTTTTATGAAAGATGTTGTGAAAATAAATGGATTATCTACAATTTCCTGTACACCGAAGTTGACACCATCATGTTTTAACCAGCCATAACGATCCAAGTTATCTGACTGTTCACACCAATGTCTGAAGAATATGGAATGAGCAATTTCAATGTTATAATACACATTGAATTTTACCTAATGCCATCCCCACCAGGCTTCAACCGTCTAGGAAAATACCACATTAAACCTGTAACTAAGGATTCTTTATCTCGAGTTTTCAAACCAAAATAAGTTCCAGGTCTGTAAGTTCCCCAGAACTTTTCTGGTACATCTAAACCACTTTTAATGATTGTACGTTTGTTATCATAAGGTGTATTTACTCGAGTTTCCAAATATCCGATATATGAAAAAGAAACTGCTATAATCATCACAAAACATACTAAAACTTCTTTCCAATAACTAATATAATTTTTATAAATAGTATTGCTTCTATTTGTGAAATTACTACAGTTACTACTACTACTATGTTTATCACTCAATTTTCCAGCAGTTTTT